>NC_092693.1:913845-996345 GCF_964275005.1 Diadema setosum | reverse complement strand
CGTTTTCCTCTTCCGTGCAAAGATTCCATATTGCTCTCTGTGGTTCGACGCTCATGTACGTTCTCAATCAAGCCATCTAGATTTATTATGATCGACCTAGTGGCAAATATTCTGGTCATGAAACTGAATTTACATGACGCCGATCATTACTGACTTTGATATCGATATACATCGACCGATACCCTCGTAATCAGTATGGTGACATATTTCCCGCGCACTTAGCTGCCACGCTCTCTGTACTATTGTCATTACAACGTTATTGGGGATGTATCTAGGCCTTGATTTGCATATAATGCATTGTGAATTTCAGGTGTACATGATGAGCTCCGATGAAGGGGAACTCACGGTATTCATTCATTGAAACAGAAAAGGAACGGAAACGGCGTGTCACAGTAAAGCTTGTATATCTCGTCTCAGGTATATAGTTCGCAAGGTTCTGCTATCTGCATAGAACATGAAACAGTTGAAAAATTATCAAATTGTTACGTCATAGTATATAATATCATTATTTCAAACTTTTGAGGGACACACAGTGGCTAGGAGCAAATGCGCTTCACATGTTAGTGAGAATACATGACCTCAATAATGAGGACCATAAGCTTGGCGGGAAAAAAAAAACACACAACTGACACAAAATCTCGTCGGGAGATGATGATATGTACGTCTATGTGCACCTCTTTAACTTGTACGTTCGTCAGATTATAATTATATTGCACATGTACCAACATGCAGAACAGCACTACTTTTCCATCCGGGTTGTGGCATTATCTGTCAGCCCTTCTCGCAGCTACTGTTGCTGCTGTTGCTGTTGTTGTTGTTGTTGCTGCTGTTGTTGCTGCTGCTGTTGTTGTTGCTGCTGCTGTTATTGATGAAAGTTGTCAAAAGTTGTTTAGTTGTTGCTGTTGTTGTTGTCGTCGTCGACGTCGTTGTCGTATTGTCGACAATGCGCCGAGAAATATCTTACCATGCCGGGTACAGCTCGAACACAGAATCTCCTAGTTTGAGTCACGAGCCTCAGCTACAAAATCACAGCGCATGTTGTTCTCCTCCTTTTTATGATTTTTGAGACTAAGAATTAGATGGAGATGAAGTCAGGTGAACCCATAGTGCAACGGGATGACTTCAACGGTTGATTTTCTCACTTTTATCGTGTTTTAAAATGTCACAAAATTGCCGTTCAATCAATATAGAGTAGTCAAGATTTCGATACGTTCGAAACATGTATTATAGCAATTAGTAACGAGTTGTAAGTTAAAGCAGGATCTGTTTATACAGAAGAACCTTCTGAATCGATAAAGGGTGTGACACGGATAGAAAGCGGCATCACTGTGTGACGAAGCGGGTGTGTGTCGAGTTCGGCATAATAATCTTTCAGCTACAGTATTATCGAACGCATTCTGTGTGTGTTTGCGTGTGTGTTTATTGTGTGTGAGTGGGTGTGTGCATGGGGATATTATTATTCATAGCCTGGCTAATCTCTTTTTGTTTCTCATTTTTGCTGCTTTCATGGCATATATAGTGTGGCATTCCTTGATTTCTAATGAGTTTATTGTGTTGTAAAACGGATAAATTATTCATTGAAGGTAAGGTAGATAATCTTGACAGTATTTCGGTTGATTACAAGAGTCAGTCTCGGGCTGCTCTGAGAACATACCTGAGGAAGGATTTCTCTAACAGGATTTAGAAGTAGAAGGAAAATTTGAGGGTGAGTATGTAATGAGAAACAGAGAACCTGTTGCTAGTCAACATTCTCCTATCAGCCTATCATAGCGAGTCTAGGAAATGCACACTTATGTCTTCTAGAAAGACTAATTTATTTCAAATTGCTCAGAATGATCTATAATTGTAATTCCAGGGATAAATCATAGATTTAGTGACTTCGAGTCGGTTAATTACACTCGGCAGTATTTCCCCACGTATTATATCAATGAATGTAGGCCGATAATATACCTTAAGTTAAGTCTTTGTACATTCCCCAACCTTGTAATTGCCAATCACATCCTG
Organism: Diadema setosum; assembly: GCF_964275005.1. NCBI lineage: Eukaryota > Metazoa > Echinodermata > Echinoidea > Diadematoida > Diadematidae > Diadema > Diadema setosum. The sequence continues at coordinate 994,341 of NC_092693.1, read as the reverse complement.
TTCAGATTACCTTCGATAAAAACAGTTAGAACATAATCAGAATGGTGAAGATTGCATTAAAATCGGACGTAATAGAAAAGAAAAGTTCCAGAAGTTTAAATTTACTTATGTTTCCCTTCTTCTGTTACAATAGCAGTAGCCACATAGTACGGCAATCAATGTATTCAATCATCTATTTTCATCCAACAAATGATCATACATAATATCATAATACGAATTATATACATTTGGCAATATTATATTGTTTTCTATATGTACAGCTATAGAGCACTTTGTTATTTAATAAATAATTGCATATTGTAAACAGTACTCGTTTTTAAAGTACAGAAGAAATACAAATGAAAAAATTAGACATCAATGCTACTGCACAGACGCTGTTGAGCCGTGTGAATATCCAGGAAAACATTAATTATCATGGTAACCTAAACACCAATACATACACACACACACACACACACACACACACACACACACACACACAATATTGGTCATGCAAAAAATAAATGCATACATAAACAAAAGATGCAATGTACTACCACTACTACTAGTAGTAGTATGAGAAGTAGTAGTAGTAGTTATAACAGTACAGCTGTAGTAGTAGTAGTAGTAGAAGGAGTATAGTAGTAGGAGCATAGCAGCAACAGGAGTAGTAATAGAGGAGTAGCAGTAGTAGTACACGTACTACAAATTAGATGTAATAATGATGTGATTTACTAGCACGTCTCCAACAGACCCATAAACTAAATTTTATTTTGGCATCTGATTAAAAAGCAAAGTTTATATCCTGGTATCTAGAAATTATGACCTTTTATATGGACCGGTTGTACATTTAGATCATCGACCAAAAACATCATTTTTATGATATTTTGTGCTAAAGGAATGAGATATCTGTGACGTGATTACATCATCAACTTATCTAATTTGCATACGACCAAAATTGCTGAGTGAAAACATGAGAAATTTTGAAATTCCGCAACTTTCGTAGAAGATATATGTCCCATTTCGACCAAAACAACACCTAGTATACCATTCTATTTGTTTGAATACACATTATCTTAATTTATCAATCAGTTTGAATGTGGTATGGAATTGCACTTTAAATCCTTTCGATCTTGTCATATATCCCTGTGTGACCATTTTTTTTTTTTTGGGGGGGTCGTGCTGTTTAGTGTATAATATGCCAATTCTTTTATATTTGCATACGTATTTCTTTCTCGTCATAATGTTTCTCTCTGAGTAGGGGATTGCTTTCAATAAGTCTTGGTTTGGTTTTCTCTCTCTCTCTCTCTCTCTCTCTCTCTTTACAGTTTTTTTGACAAGGTATAGTGTAAACTCTTTCATAAGTAATAATTACTCTGAGGGAACATCTACGGGCGCCTTTGAATGTTTTACAGATAAATGGCGCTGTATAAGTGTTGTTCATCATCATCATCGTCGTCGTCGTCGTCGTCATCAACATGTTATGTTGACGACGATGACGACAATGATGATGGTGATCATGATGGTGATGATGATGATGGTGATGATGATGGTGGTGGTGGTGGTGATGAACAGTATTGTATACATTTGAGCTGCACGCAGTATATAGGCCTACATATTTATGTTTATATGCCCCGTCACTGTACAGGTATGCTAGCCTGGAAACATTAAACTGCACATTACTTGAATATGAGACCATTCTGAAGCAAATAATTTTCACACAACAATAGATATTTTATTATAATGTACTCTTAAATGAATCCCACAAGAATTGGAACAATCACCTCCCAGCATTCCCACTGATCAGTTACTAGCCATCCCCTTTAAGTACATTGTATTTTACTTCCTTCGAATAAAAAGGCTTTAAATGATACAAAGTATTCTAAGTAAAGAAGTAAAAAGAATATACAAGTTACAAAGTAAGGTACAATGTAATACATACGAATGAATATACAGTATAAGAGAAGATGCATATTTTGCAAGAATGACAATAAAAAAGAAATGAAGCGATGGAAAAGAAAGATCCACTAAAATCAAAGCTTATGAGACCTGGATCAGTCGATGAACAATAATATGCAAATAACACTATGTACAGCTCGAGCATTAACTGTTGCGATAATGTTGTCATGTTATGCAGATGAACAAATCACAACATGTGTGTACTTTTTGTGCGTATATGTAACACACACATACATAATTTGTTCATCTGCACGCTATGTAGAGATGAACAATGTGAATGAAGTGAAATACGAGATGCTCTCGTCAATCATAGACGAGAGAGAGGGTTGGAAGACAGGTGCCGTAACGGAATGTCAACGGGAGTTGGCTGGCTGACACATACGTGGGAAACGTGCACAAAACACGTACACCAGGCTTACGTCAAGAACGGCTGTCAGCTAACGGTGCAACGCACTCTATAGGCAGGGAAGGCTCTTGCAACAGAACCCTAAATGTCACAAAACTTGTGACAGTCGAATGTACACTACGACATTGTGTATCGAGAGTGAATAATGACAGAATGCACGCACGAGGATTATATGTGTATATGGAATCTATACAATGATATATAATCAGTCTAGGCATCTCAACCCGAATGACAGAATACTATCCGATGTTGACTTTTAGGACTCATGCAGTCAATACATCTTTCTCTCTGATACACTCGCTGTTATTAAAAGTTGTTTGATTTGCATGTTACACCTACTTGGTCAGGCTAGTTACATCATTGATATAAACAAAACAAAAAAGACAATTGACTAAATCATTAGCAAAATTGAACGAAGACAGGATTACCCAATATAACGCTCACAGCGGTCACTCGTGGAAAAAAAAACCACCCCATGATATCTATGATTGTGATATGATTATAAATATCACTATAGTTTTTTCATGAATTGCTGATGCATAATCTCTTTGGCTCACCAAAGTCAATCGACCAAGCAACAACAACTGAACGTTTAATAGATGATTTTCATATCTTTTCTTCTTTTTTCCCCTGTTTTCGTTACTTGTTTTTAATGGCGAGGTTTGATTAGTCATCATTTGGTCGAGATCCAAAACTTTGGTCCCTGGCGACAGCATAGGCACCTCCTTTCGTTCCCTTCATCGCGTTAACCCCGCCCACACCATAACATTTAACCAATGAGGCATCGGAAACGGGAAGGAAGTTCCTATCAATCATAATTCCTCCCTTGACAATGCGCGCGCGTTGTAAAAAGAAAAAAATGGATGGAGAGAGTAAGAGAGAGAGAGGGAGAGAGAGAGAGAGTCGAAGGAGAAGAAAAGGAGAAAGTTCTTCTGTGAGGTTATCACGTGGGCTGCGCAGACCTCTCTTCTTTCATTATGAACCAGCCTTCTTTACACACGGCACAATTTTCCTCCAAATTCTGTCGCCACAAATCATGTACACGCTCTTCTCTTATCCGTCAAAGTTCGCTCATAATTTAAGCCCGAAATTTCATCGAATTTCCGGTCGCTTCGCTCCCACTTGCAGCCCCTCTCAATCCAAGACCCGTCGTGAACATGTCTGCATGGCCATTTTCAATTTCAGAATCTTAGCTCTCAATAGGAGTGCGAAACGAAGCACAGATTAGCTTTTTCTCATTCTGTGTTCATCTTCTTTTCGCAGTTTTCTGAAGGTCGCTATGATGAAGGCGGACCCGAAAAGTGCAAGGAACCGAGATACATCTAATTCGACTTAAATCTAGTTTGTGGGTCTTTCCTTCCATGTCTCTGCACGTATTGGGTCACTTGGTCGAAGACAAATGAACCGCACAATTCTTACTCCTATATCTATGATGTTTCAGTCAAATTATTTATCTATTTCTCCAGCTATACGTATTATCTCTCTGTTTATTTTAGACGATACAGTACACCAAATCCGAAAGCAATATATCAATTCTTCATCAACCCCTCTCCCTTATTACGCGTTTGTTGATCTTTTTTTTCTGATTCTTCAGCCATCCGTCCCCTTGCGTAGTAATTTGTAATCTACTTGAATCTTTCAAGCCCCTATAGAAATTTCTAAAACCGTCCTCCAATACTTATTTCTCTCTTTAAAAACTTGCAATTCATAAATCACACCAGATTGGCATGTTATCATTTTTAGTTTTTGTCGTCTCTTCTAGATGTACTAATCAGATATTTTAGGGTTTTATATCACGTTGTTGGCTTAGATGTTTGTTTTTCTGTTGTATTTCGGAGAGTGATGATGTTCTAATCCTGAATAAATCTTGTTTGAAAGTTGCAAAGTTGCAACGTTGAGCCCTTGCTCTGAAAAATGGAGTTAGAAGGGATGGACACTCGTACTTTAGTGCTTTCAGGGAAACAAAAAAAAAAAAAAAAAAAACACCAAACAAACAAACTGTGAAATTTGCCGTACATAGGCTCAGTCTTCGACTCAACACAACATCATCTGTGACTTATCAGAGATATCTTCAGCCCTGTACTGATTTGATTAAATCTTATATCATTTTTATTCATATAACGCGATGTGGAACCAAATAGTTTGAGAGCGTCATGAATGATAACCAGCTTTCACATGCATCATTATTTGGTGGTGTATTAATGCATTCATGTTTTATGTCAAAGCAACAAGAGTTTCTGTATATCACATAGTTATTTTCTCATTAATAACATATATATATATTTATATTTATAGTCAATATATTCACGGTTGCCAAAAGGCTTAAAGGCATCAATGATTCATGTGATGTAGAGACATTTTTGCTCGGAAGTAAACTATGCATTGAGGATTCCCCAAGATTTAAGTTACCCTAATCTAACAGCTTTGAAATAATAATATGGTGTGGCGTCACCAAAAAGTCTTATTGATTTCTCTTTTCAAGTTATTTTCGTTCTCTAGTGACTATGCATTCATCAACAGTGTTATGAATCTTATCACATTAGGCCTTGTCAGAGTGGATTTATAGTCATTCGTAATCAGTTCTCTGTAGTAGACCCGTACGTTAACTTTCGCGTAACCAGGGTCTTCTCCTTCTTACATGGGACTGGGTGGGACTTCTTTCTTAAATGATTTGCTAAACGTCTACTTCCAGTCGTGTTAGATTCATCTGCTGTTATTATTTTTAGTACTTGTTATAACAACAAATTTAATCCTAGGCGACAGGAAACCTTATAACGCCTACAAGAGTTTACTCCCCCCCCCCCCCCCCCACCATATTATTGTCACTCCACAAATCTTGTATTTTTTTATTGTTCATGTGCGAATGATAAAAGTGACGGAAACTAGCGCGGATCTCGTATGTTTGGTGTCCCGTTTTCATTTGTCATTACCCATCTCCCATTAGTTTCTTTACTTGTCCCTCGCGCGTCCGTGTGGTGCAATCTAATAATGGCTGGATGGAGCTCTTGTCTGGGTCGGGTTCCCCGAAGACACTGGCCGCCCACTCCGGGCTTCGCGCCGTCTGACACCCATTACTCACTCCCGTAAATTTAGCGATGGCGAGTCAACGATTTCATGATAAAACAGACTTAATAAACCTACATCCCCTAATGAGCTATTGGCGGAGAGATCAGCCAATGTGACATGCTAAATTAGAACCTAGACTGCAAGACATGTCCGCTGCAAGTGGCCGCCAAATTATCTCAGTCTTTCTTGAGACCATTTTGCAACTAGACAGAGTCTAACTTCACTGCAACCTGTTCGGATCACTCGCAAACCATTACTGCGAGTTAAGTGATGCTGCTCAATGACAGCGTTTGTGTGGTTCGAGACAGTCTCAGCCAGTTCTAACATGTCTAAGAAGTTGTTTTGATTATATCATTGCACTCTTCTCTTCACTGCGTTGCACCCACGAAAATGAAGGAGAGATCAGAGAATAAATGAACTGTACCATTTCACTGATCGAACTGAGTCAACTGATTTTAATGGTAACTATGAAAATCCTCCATGTTTTGAGTCACATCATGCAGAGCTTTTCTGAATGCCGCAGTGTTTTTCTAAGATTAATAATTTCTTATTAAGTTGGGCTTACTAGTTGATATGAGCGTTGTGGTATCATGTACAAGATAACACCTTAAAACATTTTCAAACACTTTAACCCTTCCCTTCAATCACTTTGATATGCACAAGTAAAGATTTCTCTACTAATTACAACGGATGAAATACTGACTTAGCAAATTTTATACAATATCTTAATGTGCAAAAGTAAGCATTGATTTCAAACCAGGATCCATAATTTCTTACCGGAAAATCAAAACCAGTGATACACCATACAACATTAACCATACATCATACCCTATACGTCATACACGCATTCACCATTTTCTTCCAAATCGCTTTCGATAATAACCAGGCACTAAGGAACAACTTCTGCGTGGTCTCTAAACAAAGTTTCTGCCGAACAAACTGTCTTTCACTCGTGATAAGTCTGATGGTATCAATGTTATTCACCATTTTACCATATTGCTGCAATGAAGCATCAAGAGAAGTCAATGTCACGCTTTGGTGGCATTAAAGTTGAGATTGCAGCATACTGTAAAACGAGGAATGTTCGCGTGCATTTTAATTTCGCGAATTTCGCGAGCGCGAAGATTCGCGAAATTAAAATGCACGCGAAAGTTCTTGTATACACTATATGCATTGAATACCAGTGGCAGTTGGCGAAAATTTCATGCCGCAAAAGAGGCCGTCGGCTCCAATTCGCGAAAAATTCCTGTCTCGAATATATCATGTTTTACAGTATCTTACTCAGTGGTGACATTTCTGCAGTTCAGAACTTGCATTTATTGTAATCATTCCTGAGACTAACTATACGTATAATGCCCAACATTTCAGATCATAAATGACCACGCCAGTAACACTTAATGTCCCCGCCGGATGCTACGCTGAGTTCTTGGAAGAGGACCTAAGAGGGAAGCAGGTCTGCCATAACTTAAGATGCAATCTCATTTCGAACAGTTCAACCATGAAGATTAAGTTGTATCTTCATGGTTCAACACAATACTTTATTCCTGTTTGTAGAATAAAATGTATGATCACCTGATAAATCTGACTACCTAAAAACAGGAGAGAACATTTCTAAACCATTTCACGAAAAGGTGACGAGGATCGATTTCCTATTGATTCTTCTCATGGCAGTCTAAGCTCTAATAATAAAGATAATGCTTTTCCGGTTAAAACTTCCAGGATTCTTTGTATAGCAGCTGAGAGTGTTTTCTTATGGAGGGTTCCTATCTTAAACATTGCCTTATGTGCACACCTTCTAGGCTATCTTTCTCTATAGATTACCCTGCCATTTTAAGCTGCATAAAGACCTTCTACCCTTTGACACTAATCAGTTGTCAGTGTTTCATCATGGGTTCGACCATCTTGACCGGAAATGGTGCCACAATGTCATGTTGAAGTTATAACGACTTCTAACAGGAAGCTGTATTTTACACATGACAAGATAATGGTTACAAGTTCTATGACCCTAGAATATGTGGACGAGGATGAAGTCGGGATGAGATATATTCAATAGACCCCTAATTATTAAGTCTTTTTTAGACCTACATCAAAGGCTAAGATACCTTTGTTATTATTTTGTTATTTACGAAATCTACTTCTTATATTGAGGAGGTTCGAGTCGTGTGCTGTTTATTACCAAAGAGCACGTAAGAAACAAAAATGAATATCATGACTTTTGTGATTGATTTACATTTAGCACCTAGACGATCATTAATAGCTTTCTTATTTTTGAAAGCACGACATGAATAAACAACTGGACATTATAGCGTCGCATTCTCAACTATTCGTGGTTAATGATTACATTGCTTTAACTAGTTAATGTAAGTCTCATTTTATGACCTAGAGAAAGGATTTGCAACCACTTTGTGACAGTTAACAGTGACATACCGATAAGCCTTGCATCCTATATCCGATAGTAAGCTATCGATAAGATCGAGTTCTGACTGTATACCGTGACACACGGCATCATCTCATCTGCGGCGCCCATCTTTCGCTTTAGGTCACGCCAAGGTAGTCAGGGAAATCCCCCGATTTTCCCTGCATCTCCTGGTATAGATAAGACCGATTGATTTAAGAAAAGAAATAATGATAATAATGATAATGATAATGACCAAAGGGTCTCTACAATAAATGCCTGCGGAATGAAAAAGGGGTGCTCGAGACTAGATGTCCCCGTAAAACAGCTTTCTTGAGTTAAACTTTGGATTTCTATCACAGTGCTTTTAATGGAGAAGGGGCAAGGAGATCGTGGGAGCAAACTAAAGTAAGGTTACAGAAACGCACGAGTCGACCTCTTAAACTTAAGCAAGATTTCCCTGATACTGGTGGAGTGATGTTATGTCGCGTAGCCTTAGTCCTAATGCCAGTGATGCCAAACTAAAGCTGGGTAACTGTAAGTTGTATCTGGGTCGCTGTTTTTAGCATGCTATGTAAGTCAGTCAGAGGCCACATCAAAGGCGTGTGCTTGGCGGGTCGTGGCTCGAAGCCGCTAGCTTTCCTCTCGGATGCAATCATTCTCTTCGTCCTAGAATGTTCATTTCCACTGGGATTATCATAGGCCAATCATGTATAACTGATATTCTATAAAGTCTTCCTGAGTTTCGCATGCAGATTTTATCTTTGTTCTCCCTTTAGTAGCCATGTGATGAGTGTTTGATGATGAATGGTCGAGTGTTATTTTTCAACACTTACATAGATGTCTGCTATGTGATTGTTGTGTGGCAATGTCTGCTAGGTTGAATGATTCAAGCATTTCAATAATGAGGAACCGTATGCGAAGTAGCAAAGAACACTACAGAATCTCACCCTGTACGACCGGGAACTTGAGTCATTCTACGTCGCTGTTTTGGCACAAAACCTTTTCCTTCTATTTACCTTACAACCCTTTAACCTTTGTAAACTTGATTTCACTTGGCGAGTCTGCACAGTCGCTCCTCATTAGCTCTCATCCTACTCGAATGTGGCAAGTTGAAACAAACGAAACGTAGAGCCAGTATAATTAATACAATGCTTGGCCCACCGCCGGGTATTCCACTTGCCATGAGCTGCCATTTCCCTGTCCCCCTCTGCCCGGCTGATCCCCCCTCGCCACCAAACCAGACTCCGCTACAAGAAGAACTGGAGTGTTGGCAGAAAACGGTAGGAAACAGAGATCAGACGTTCGAGGGAATAATGAATCTACACAGGGATTAACCACTTGTGTGCTCGGATGGAAGACATGGTGGGGAAAAAATGAGGACAGCTCCATTTTTTGTCATACGAGAAAAATAGGATAACCTGCTGTACCCACCACTATTAAGAGCATCAGTTTCAGATGACAAATTGGTTGAAGTGATTTTTATTATGACAGTATATTTGCGTTTTGAAACTTGGCAACCGTAATGTATGACATAACGAAAAAGACAGCCATATACTGTATGATTGGTCAGGATGATATCATGCTATACTAATAGGACCTGAGAGGAGAAGACTTAGGCAATGGAAACAAAAATGTCATCAACTCAATGAAAGCAGGTAGACGTATATCGTTGAAGCAAATAAACAATTATGTATAATCATGTTTACCTATACTGGAGCAAGAAATACCTCTGAAAGGTTATTAGGCCAGTGTCGAGTTTTTGACTTATGGAAGTTGTGTCGATGTACGGTATATTCTGATTTGTGATGCTTTGTGTTCAGGCCTATATGGAAGCTTTTGAGGCCATGATATCATCATCTAATCTAATTTGAAACTGTAATGGCGAATAATGATCGCTTTTTACATGAGCATGTTAAATGTTTAAAGATCCAGTAAATGTCTTATTTCAATTCCGATTCTGGTTAAACCTCTGCTATTATTCTGTTTATTCGATGTACACTCTTAATGGGAGCCAACATGGAATTCACTTGTAGAGCGTTTGGGTAATTATGCAAATTATTGAAATATGTCTGGTACTCTCCAGTTGTCTACCACACGAAATGAAAGAGACTGATATACTTCAGTGTTTTAACTTCCTGTTAGCCCCTGTTATTGGCAATGATGTCATGGATATCTTCTATTCATTGTAAGATTCATAGTTGTGATCACAAAGAGTTCATGAATATGGATCATAATCAATCTTTTCACTAACGTATACTCTTTTTTGTCCACACGCTTTCTGATGTTACTTAGATTACCTCAAGTCCTCACGCTGATTTAACTTTTAACTTCTCTTCCCCTCAATCAGAATTGTCTGTCTTATCTTGTTCCTTTTTACAAACTTATTTACAAGACTTCTCTTCTGACTCAGCCCCTTTCTTTTCAGTCACACTTGCCACTTTCAAAGTAGCTCTAATTCTTTTCACTGAAATCATTTTCTCTCTTTATACCGCTCAATAGACAGAGCCACATGTAGCAGGAAGGGAGAAGTTTTCATGAAGTTGATATGATTGAACGTCACAGATTCCTCTTCATTTTGCGAATCAATTTGTACATCTTGATATTTCCCTCGCTTTTACTATTTACAAATGAAACAAAATGCATGCGGAGGCATTTATATTATCGTATCATTTTAATCAACTAAAAACTGGTCACAATACCAAGTTCTCAATTGTATCGATTTTGTTCATTGAACATACTTTCAGGCAGTGATTTAATCATTAAAATGAAAGAAATATTAACGTTTTTGTCAAGTCAAGGTAAGAGAATCAAGGAATTAGGAACCAACAAAACAGAGTTCGTTTAACGTTGCCAGAAGTGTATCGATTTTCACCAATCCTCTTTCCTAGCTCAACCCATGATATAGAGAGAAACAATTTGATTTCTTAAACATATCTGATACAATTCACAGTAATACCCTCCTACCGCTGTGCATATGGATTTCCTGCTTAAGTTAATTGAATGGTCATTATTTCTTTGTGTTTACTGGGAGAGGAAATGTTATTGAAATCATTTTGGCTTGAGATGCGATGAGATTGTCGACCATGGCAGTTCTATCGAGATATTGAGTTATAGGAGGACGGCAGTCTAAAAGAAGAGACTTTATCTATATGTTTGTCTGCTTTTCGTCACGATCCACGGTGAGTTTTGATCGCGGATAAAATTTGTTTTAGAATGACTGGCTGATAGTAACTAAAAGCAATCACAGAATTCCTCGTCATGGGAATATTAATTGATTGATTGATTGATTGATTGATTGATTGATTGATTGATTGATTGATTGATTGATTGATTGATTGATTGATTGTTATATCGATTTCATTTCAGATTTCAACAAAATAAAAACCAGAAATATAATTACCAAGTATACATCCACGATACATAAATAACATAGATTAGCATATCATAATTTCAACTTTCAGAATAAGTACATGAACGAAATACATTTAAAAAATAATAATAATAATAAGGGAAGACCAAAAAGCTCAAAAAGCTTGACTATGGGGTCATCCCAATACGTCATTAATGTGACGAAAAGATCGAAATTAATATGTATTCCTTTCCTATCGCATAGTATTTTTATTCTCATATGTGAAACAAAACCAAATTGAATATGATGGATTAAGAAATGCAATCTATAGCAATGAAGCTTTCTCAAAACTTATGCAAAGCAAGAAGTTGATTTCAAACGTAAACAAGAATTGATTTATGTTGTTATACAGTGAGTGCCAAATATCGGGATCTCTGTGTCGAGTTTAATTTGAATACAAAAATGTTTTCAGATTTGCCACATGAAAATGGAATTCGCCAATTGTATTGTAAACATTAAATTGAAATTAGATATTAACTTAGTTAACTACTCAAACAAACATTACGATACTGTGTTTTTCTAATATTTGTTTTAATATTGTCTGCGATAAAAAGAACAATAAGGACGATAATGTTAACGATGATGGTAAAAAGAACGAGAATAATTATAATGATAATGATGATAATTTGCAACCGTATCCGGGCAATTACCCCCGGAGGGCAATTACCCCCTGGCCAAATACTGGTACCAGTTAGTGATAAGGTAAGAGTAAAGATTAGGGTTAGGGTTAGGTTTAGGGTTAGGAGTTTGGGTTAGGGTTAGGGTTAGGTTCAGGATCAGGATTAGGATTAGGGCCAGGGGAAGGGTGCGGGGTAATTGCCCAGGGGGTAATTGCCCTAGACCCTTTTGCAACAGCAATGATTTTAAAAAATCATATCAATGAGTATAATGATAAGTTACATCATTCTTGCATATGAGAGTAATTTTACCGTTAATTTCCTCATGTTTTATTGTCTAGCTGTGTTTTGACTAACCCATATCAGCAGCGGATAAGTTCAGGCCCTGACGTGGAGGGCGGAGGCACCAATGAGGTCCGATCTAGTAGTCGAGCGCTGATTGGCAGTTCGTATCGTCCAATAGCGAGCTGCCTGGGTATGCATTCAATTTTAACGGTGTACGAGTTTCAATACTAATCATAAAGTAGCGCGTATTATGCAAAGGCTCAAGACTTCAAGTTACCCACTGCGTCTGAAGTTAACACATTAATGACTACATGGTTAATTCATCATGTAGTCAAAAATTGAAATATCGAACTAGCTGGATATTTAGTGCGCGGTTATTGTTTCAGATTAAGACAAATATTTTCTGTGTAACAAGCAAACAAGCGGGCAGGGAGTGTAATACAGCTTTCCTGACGTCAACTACCATTAACACAATAATTTATGAGAGAATTTGAAGGCCCGCTAAATAATTTAACCCTTTATACTGCACGAGTTTGAAAGCCCCTTAGCCATTGCACATAACCCACAAAGTCCCTGCACATATGCCAACGGTTTACTTTGTATTCAAACATTGCAAGAAGATGATGGACCTATCCAATGTATCAATAACGGTTGTCTTTTTGCAGGCAGCATGATATGTTTTCTGGCAGGACTTCATATTCCTCCTTGGGTTTATTGAGAAACTCGAGAGATTGATTTACCATGTTGTAATCACGAGTAATGACTCATTCGCAATAATAATTTTTGAGAAATTCGCACAAATATCGATTCCCTTCCACTATACAATAATCCATTTGTCATTAGATCGTAATACTTGTCGTACAAATAGACGTAGTTACAAAAAATTGATGAAGAAACCAATTACCCTGTGGGGGAAACGAATGGTTTAATGAAAAATAGTTTGTAAAGATCACTACGAAGAATTTTGCTTTTCTAGCAATAACCTTGCTTTCAGTAAAAATCTCTGGTGAATATGACTCAAACTGCTTTAATGGAATATGTATCAATAATCAATAATTATGAAAACAGGATGGTCCTACAATGATGGACATTATGGTCTACATAATGGATGACCTAAGTTGTATCAGCACTGCGGATCCATAGGACACTGCTATTGTTATTAACCTGCAGTTCCAGGTAACTATTTATACACCAGTTCGAAGATGCACATTGAGGGTAGGCCCTAAGACTTTTTGTCAAATTAAGGATGTAAGCACCGGGCAGGTGTCGAACCGGGGATCTATGTCAATGAGCCCAGAGCATTGTCCACTGCACCGCGCTAAACTGACCCTCATCAATCGAAGTTCGAATCCCGTCAAATGTCTGTCCTTGGACAAGATGTTTTACCCCCCCCCCCCCCCCCCCATGTCCCTCTACATCCATGTAGGTGTATAATTGGGTACCGGCCTGGCGATGCTGAAGAGGCTACCCTTGATTAAGAAGACAACACCGTATCTCATTCTGTTCCTACTTCAATCAGTTATGTACTCAATGTTAATTGAGACATTCACCTTTTCTGCCAATACAAAGACAAAAGCCACGCACACAGATGCAAAACGAGAATACACATTTTATCATCAATACAGTGGTATTTGAACACGAGCTTGATGACTGAATGTACAGGTTGGGGTCATGGGGACATTGTGATAACAAGTGATTTTTATTTTTACGATGATGCCGAAAACGAATCAAAGAATATAATTACGATTGTTAGTAAGCTGATTTTGGTGGTGGTGGGGATGTTGATTTTGGATGATAAGAGTTAAGAGTGTACCGATCTGACACATTACACGGGTGACTAACGAGTCTTATGAACCTTCTTTAATGCGACTTACTTCGAATCGTTTTTGAGTAACTTGGAATCTTTGAATCACTTTATTTGACTCATCCTTTCTCTCTCCCATCCCTGTACATCTCTACATCTTTACTTCCCACCCCCCTCTCTCTCTCTCTCTCTCTCTCTCTCTCTCTCTCTTATGCTCTCTTCTTGCGTGAATCTTCCTTTTCCTGTCTTTAACAGTGACCCACGTGTGTGTGCATGCATTCAAACATTTCTCGTCCTGTTGGCACGCAGCAACGTCTGTTCGTGACATGGCGATGTTATCGTTTCACTGTTTCACAGTGCTACTGCGACCGTTGTTCACGTTTTGGTAACGGTTCATGTTGTCTGTTTGTTGTAATAATTGCTTATGTGCCGTGTTGTAAAATGACCAAATCGTCATACGGATTATATTTGCATTGATGTTCAACCCCTTCTCTGTTAACCAAATGATTGTGAAACGAAACTAGCCTTTTCGTTGATTATAGAAAAATATAAATGGATGTGTTTTGAATATAAAAAGAAAAATAATCCTCATGAAGGTTCACATTCTTTTAATGCATTGTATAATCCGTGATACAAGAATATTCAGATCACGGCAGATCCTACCTTCAAAGAAAATACGAGATTGTTTTATTTTTTGTCTTTAATAACCAAGCTTCCACCTCTACTACCTCACTGGAGGACTACCGAAACCGCATTCGTGCTGAAACTCGTTTGGTCAGATTTTACACCGTATTATTTTTGTTCTATTACTACATACAATCTACGATGTTCCTTCTTGTCATTTCTAGTCTGTTCATTTCAAAGAGGTATATTCTTCATGCTTTGTAGGCTCCCACAAATGATGTTCGCAAACACCACCATCTTGATAGCAAACACTAATTACCGATAGCTCTCCCCGCTATCTCGCCGCGGGCAAGTGTGCAACGCTCCGTGATACCGAGTGTTGCGGTGCGCATACACATTGAGCCACTGTCTGATCAGGGACATGATCGAAATTCAGAAGGGTCGCGAAGAAAGCACCTTATACGAAGATGCGGAGGGTGGGGGGGGGGGGGGGATCCCATTTTACGATGACATTGCCATGTCTGAAGAATTGGCGTATGCCCCTTTGCTAATTCCACACTGACTTGACAAATGTTCTCCCATGGCCTTTGTTATAATTATCTTTGTTCCCGCTGACAACATGAACAACGAGGTGGAACAGGCGTCGTTATTTTACTGTCTTCCTTCGATGAATCTTATAGATCGCACTGGACCTATTTTGACTATAATAGACTGATGTATATCGCGGTTGAACGAGGGGGGGGGGGTAGAAACTTGGGGTGGGGTGGGGCAGAGCGGTTCGGAAGGAGGACACCGAACCTAAGGATACAATTAAACAAAAAGCCTATCAGCTTGAAACATTTCCTTCAAAGAATATGGTCTAATATCGGTAATAATTGAACTTTTTGTTTCGCTTTGGTTGTTGAGAGATACTTGTATGTATTATTATCTGAACGAACAGGAGACAGTTAGGCCTATGTCTTTCTCTATTTCCCTTCGAACTTCCTTTTATGTGCCGTTGATAATAAACATTCCTTTTCTTAGTGATTGAAATATCGAATGTCGTCATTGTTTGTAGATTCATCGGAGTGGTTAATCATATAGATTCGAGTCTTCTTTATTTACTCTTTCATGATGAGCGGAATGTAACCATTTCTGAAAGGTGAGGAAATCTACGATAGCACCATTTTCAGTGTGACGTCATGTTTCTTTTATTTATAGAAAAACAAATAAAAAACACCTGACATCGGATCGACTAGTAACCACAGGGTAAATACTTATCGCACACACACACACACACACACACATACGTATTTATACACACACATTGTCTCTTTATTAGTTTTTTCTCTCTCACTCTTATACACATATAGTACACACACACACACACGCTTTCTTTTATTTATAGAAAAACAAATAAAAAACACCTGACATCGGATCGACTAGTAACCACAGGGTAAATACTTATCACACACACACACACACACACATACGTATTTATACACACACATTGTCTCTTTATTATTTTTTTTTCTCTCTCACTCTTATACACATATAGTACACACAAACACACACACACACACACACACACACACACAATACTACATCCACATCTTATGATGCAGTGCTTTCGGCCTCCCTGGATGAATTTTCCCCGTAGGTTTCTCTCAAGCAACGCCTCCGTCTTCCACTTCAACATTCCATTCAAGTATCTCAGTGTATTTTTCCCCCATTGCAGAGGAGTCTACCAACGATTAACGTCTAACGCGACAAATTTACAACGAAAATGGCATGTCACTTTCCCCATGTTTATGTCAAAGAGCAATTTTGTGATTCGATGCGCCGTGAAGCCCCTTTTCAAAGAAGGAAATCACTTGTATTCAGAAATAGGAAAAAAGAGATTCGCACTTAAACATTGCGAAAAATATCAATATTACAGTGACGTCATCATCTTGTTAAGTATGCGCGAAAACTGGAGTAATGAGTGCAGTGCGGAAGAAATGTACACTACCTTGTGCATGCCGGGGAATAAATCAATGTCATTCATTTTGCGGTGCTGAGAACAGGAGCAGATACCAGCACCACAACCTTAGTCTTACCTCCGAACTTTGTGGTTTATTTGTGATCAAAGAGGAAGCAAAAAATGTCACTGATGCGAGGAAAATGAGAGAAAAAGACCCGTTTCATGATAATTTTATGATTTTATTACTTGTTACCGCATGAAGATCAAAAGGCCAATAGTTTAAGGCTTGGCGATATCAAATCCGTGTCATCTCCTAATTAATACAAAACAGGAGCGTAAGTTAGGCGTAGTAACAACACACCATGAAACATAATACTCTATCTTATCCGGTGTGTTTTGTGTAACATACGGATGTGTTTGTAATACAAGATATTCGGCGCTTACTCGGTTTTGTATGGCAGTACATATAATGTGACATTTTCCTTGTTATCGCAAGCTGAATGGCATAGTCTCGATTGGAATGCTATGCTGGTTAGCGTCTCGCAATATCACTTCCGAAAAAGCACAATCTTGAAGTACGGCAAAAAATGCGTCTGTATTAGTGAATGTGAACTATATGTCGTGAAATGATTAATATGATATACTCTACTCTTATCAAAATCATGGTTGTGGGTGTGTGTGTGTGTGTGTGTGTGTGTGTGTGTGTGTGTGTGTGTGTGTGTTTGTGTGTTTGTTTGTTTTAGAAATTGAGGCATTTGTGTTTTGCGTGGGCCCTGGAAATATGTAAAGAAGATACCATCACACATAGATACCATCACACATAGATACCCACATACAATAATCCAAATGTGTGTATCTATTTCTTCATATTTCAGCTGTATATGACTCCAAAAGCGCTTTTCGAGGAGCTCCCTTGACCATTAATGCGGTGACCATTAGTGCTATGAATTTGATTACGAGTAATCTTACGAGATGGTCACTTCAGTCTTTCTGCTCCTCGAGCATATTATACACCGACGTGCAGAATGAAGCGAGAAATGGATACTAGCAGAACGCTTCCCTTCTCCATTCCAATGGGCGCAAATCCTATATGCTCCAATCGAAAGACACTAATTTCAGTGTCTCATCGATCACAGATCGGAATGGTGATATCAGTGTGGGAGAAGGAGATGCAGCCGCTAGGCATTATGGGATGTCGTGTTAGCTGCCGAAGAAAAGGACATCACACAGAAGGACATTGCATGCTGGAGCGACGGGGGTTGATGGGACAGCCGATGGTGGCTGTTTAGCTGACTTTTTGCTTGCTTGTTTGCTTATATTTTGTTTGGGATGGGTAATGAGGAGTTGAGAAACTGTATGGCGAATTGATGCTATTTTATTTTTAATGGAAAGTATTTCTGAATCACGCATTATTTTTGAGATATCAGCAACCCATGTCAACCTACCTGAACATACACGTACGTGCGCGCGCGCGCACACACACACACACACGCATAACACACACCCACGCTAACACACACACTAACACACATACACACTAATACGTTAACACAAGGCCTGGTGTCACAAGAGAAGTTGATTCGAACAAATAAACGCGCGACACAAAAACATCGATAATAGCCTACACAGCGTAGAGCATCGTGATAACAACACAGATTGAATTTCATAAATATAAACAGCGTGTTGGAACAAGTTCTCGCTTTACGGATGTTGGAATGTAGGCCTATCTTTCATGTTATAGAAAGATGATGATAAAAACGATGACGACGATGAATAATATTTATGATGAATACGTTTTGTTTCTTTTATTGTTTTTAGAGAGCTGATGATAAGAGCGATGCATTTATTGTTTTTAGAGAGCTGATGATAAGAGCGATGCAAATGAAAATAGCTTTGTGATATTGGAGGGAAAACAATGATGACAATTGCAATGAAAACGAAAAACTTATGGTAACAATGATGGTGCACCCAGTGGTGATAAAGATGTAAGGGAATATGCGTGCGCCAGTTTCATGTAGAGGCCGATTTCTTTGATGTTTTTTTTTTTAATTGCAAGACCACGTTTAAAGAAAAGAAGTATTCACCAATGGCAATGTGGCTAAGATAATTCTTATAGCCCTGCATGCCAAATATTTCATACAAGACAACTTTCGTAACTGATTGACATATTGCACTACATCGACGTATAGGGCCTATAAACGTTAATCAGTTAGATTAAAAACACCTCGAAGCAAAAATTCCCTTTGAATAAAAGACATCTTTCTTATACTGATATTAATTCCCAGAGGAATCAGCAAGATTCATGTATCTAGCAATTCTTACGTAAATCTAAAGAATAATTTGAAAAAAGATCAACTTGTTACCATGAAAATTTGGATCATAACAGGTATAATGTCTTCTATCAACATACCCCTTCAGCCACTGGACTATGGGCACTGTGCAAGGCATAATAATAATTGGAAATCGCCCAACATTCGTATTGCGCGGTTTGCTTAATTCAAAATGGCGGCCATGACAAAGTCCTGAGATTACGAGATAATTGGAGCTTATGAATACTAATTGAAGGCATCATATACACCATGGAGAGAGAGGACAAAAAGTGGAGCCAGGGGGCATTAAGTGTCCATTCTTTGTTTTGTGTATGTTGTGTGAACATGATGTGACTCTGTGTGTATGAGAGAGAGAGAAAGAAAGAGAGAGAAGACGAGAACGCTTGCATACAGATTGTAGTGTTAACACTGATGCAAAATAAAGAAATATGTTCTGAAAGATATAGGGTATAAGATGTGGATCTGTTAGTGCATGTTGGATTACAGTGACACGAGAAATAAAAATCTGGCTTGATCTACTCTCTCATCTAAATTTACAATTCTCCCTATCCGTCATTACTTTTTTTTTCGCTCTCCGATTTTATTCATCTATAGGCCTACTTCATTCCGTGTATCAACTTACCGCGGGTTTTTGTTGTTATTATTGTTTTTACATGCAAATGCTTTAATGGTGATATTTTGTGATCCGTGTAATCAAATCTGACCTTCAGAATGTTTATTCACTGTGTGGGTAGTGCATATGCCTTAAGCGCTGTATAAAATCACCATCATTATTGTTACCGTACAGAAAACAAAAGGGATCACTACAGAAGTGTATAGCAGTCGAAGTACCATTGTTAAGGGTTCTGTTGAATTCAATTGTGAATACTCACAATGTGCAAAGTTTATATAAATGCCGTGTGCATTGTATAACGTGTGTGTCATCACAAATTAAGTGAGTGATAAGATAAGATAAGATAAGTGAGTGTATTGATGAGACAATACCCTTGCTGTAATTCCGTATTGAAGTAACAAGTCATCGTATTTTAAAGAGTATAATATAGAATCCAGGCATGGAACACGCATGCACGATTACAACATCTTCGGCCTTTGAAGAATGTTCCACGCAGGCTAATATTTCAACTGCCGAATCATGTCCACATCTACGTCGCCTATCGTTGGAATGAACTGTTTACGCTCATTATGACATAAAAGAGTTATTATCTTTAAACTAGCTATGAATTATACCTTGAAGTCCAGAATAACAATAAGTATGATGCGAAAAGGGTCACTCCGGACAATGGCATTGTGTATGACCTATACCTACATGTTACAACCTGGGCCTGGTACATGGAGACACGCGCGATGAAAAGCTCAGCGTGATATATTTTGTTCTTTTTAAATTCATCTATGCAAATGGCGATGGTGCATTTCCCCAGAAAAGGGTAAAAATGACCTTAACGCGAGGGCGCTACTCCGCGAAATACCGTGTTCCCATCTGCCGTGGATACAACTCTCCGTTGAGAACTACATGTGTATCTGTCCTCGGGGCCCGAGTGGGGAAGCCACGGGGAGTCAGAGCGACAGAATGGTGCGAACATAACGATTGGCAGAGTGAAGAAAAGCTCATGTGCTTATGGTCCGTCAAAATTAAATACTGTCAAAAAGAGAAAAGTTGTTGAAGAATACAATGAATTGCATGGACACAGGCGCATCCTGTTGTTTTACTGGTACAGAAAGTAAGCTGTTTCCGTATCGTTCATTCAAATAGAATAGTGTCATATGAAACATTAAGGTTAAAAATGGTGATTTATATGGCGTCACAGGTTTCTCTTCGCTTGTATACACATAATCAATTTCATCAATTTTCTTCATTTTAATGGGAATTCAGAGAATTATCATACCCATCAACTCAATCGTTCTAGGATTTCAACGGTTTAGCAAGGAAGACTTTGTACAGATGAGGGGGACGACACTTGCTGCACAAAGGAATTACTGTCAAAAGAAGATACACGGTAACCTTTACGTCAAGACATGTAAGCCTATATGTAAATCAATGTTGTGAGGTAATGATGTCATCACCTTGTCTTGTTTGCATATTTATGTACGTATGAACATTACCACTATCATGATTGGTGAAAAATATCTTTAAACTAAACAGTGCATACGCCTGTTTTATCTTTTGTCTGATATTTTTGATGAAACTTTTTTTGTTCATTTTATCAGAGTCAACTTGAACAAAAAGTCAAGCTTCCTTTAAATGGCTTCTTGAAATTCATTCACATATCACACAATAATTGTCAGCTTTTTTTTGTAGTCATTATGATTGAAATAATGTCGTTTGATATAAGCTTTAATTCAGCTCAATTGTTATCATAAGCATGGACTTAAATGGAAGGGAATGTGTATGCATAAGATTTAAAAAAAAATCTCACGTCTGCTTTGCCATTTGTTTATTATTTTGCACATCAGCTCAGATGCGCTATGATCAGTACTTTTAATTCTTTACAACTGCAAAGGGAGTCATGCTTCTGATGTCATGTTTTACATGATGAGACATTTGCGAACTTGTGATGATCATATCAATGTCTTATTTATCCAGTATACTGTAGCTTTTCATTGCAAGCTGTGTTCTCTCAGAATACCCTGCAAGTATTATTCATAGAACACACGCAATACACCAGCAATACACACGTCACTTCCTGGGTCGAGAGGGACATATCGGGTAAAAAAAATACAAACAAACTTGTCCAATTAGGATGTTATGTTATGCAGGATTGGAACATAAAACTCTTTTATAAAGAGTTCAGAGTCATTTAATCCACTATACCGTAGTGGAATGGCTCTGACATCGCACATTTCTAATTCATTCTCCACCACTTTTCTTCAATTTTCCGTTGTGACGATGTGGTACGAGTCTTCCGCCACAGACGAAACGACCGAGGTCTTCCCGGGCTCGTCCCACCTTCTCGTTAGCAGTGATGTAGCCTCTTCGCAGCCTAATTTGCACCGGAGTCGTAGAGCCAGCACACGTCTCGCTCCTTTCAGCCCCAGAGTTAGGTTCTCTCGGTGACACGTGGTTGATTTCTGGTATAGACCTACATAATATATATATATATATATATATCTGATATATATAATATATATATATATATATATATCTGATATATATGATATATATGATAAACAAACAAACAAAACAAAACAAACAAGACACTATACAACATCAATTCCAATTCCAATTCCTAACAATTAATCAAATGGGCCCTGTAGTCACAGAATTGGCCTAATAAAAAGCATGGATATGATTGGTATGATTTCGATATTATTTCTTTAGTTTATACGGGTGTTTTTGTGCGTGTTTTCTTGGTTTAGCTGTGTCATAATAATTACTGTATATACAACATTATGCATGTTAATACCACCGGGTTAATACAAGAGGAGAAAAGATTAAGGCCTCACGACAACACGAATCCTCATTAATGACGGGTATCTCTTGTGACACTCACATTGAAAATAAGATGGTAAATATTGGGACTCTTTCCACAAGGTCATTAAGACTACTACACAAGTCTAAAATATACACAAAACATTTTGACATTTATTATAGGAAGCCCGAGATTAACAAAGTCATTAACGCATTCCGTATGCCAATCAATGCGTGTAAGTCTAATTTCGGCCTTTTCAAAAGCAAAATTTAATACTAACAGTACTGAAAGATTGCTTTAAAACGTGAAAGAAGCTGGTAATCAATGATTGTCAAAATAAACAACACTATTGTTGAATTCCAAAAGCCTGTAAGGGGCTTATTCACTGCAAGTATATCCGCTCCTGTTATCAAAGTATGAGTTAGTGCACAATTGGCCGGCAGGGTCAGTTACCTTCTGACCAATGAGCTAGGAATGTCATTTAATTAAAATCACCCAGATATTGACGGGTAAGGGGTCTATGTTGCGTGCAGTATACAGCAATGTTTTTATATTCAATACAATCTACATAGTTCTCGTGGAAGCAATTCAATTTACAGTCCCCTCCATGCCGATTAGGTCACCAGCAGTATGCCTCAATTGTCAGCTTAATGAAAATAAAGTTCGGCTTTGAGGCATAAATAAGGGAAAAATCAAATTGCTTAGATTTATTCTCATTGATTAAAATAGCCACGAAATAAAAAATCACCAAAATGTCTGCAGGATCACACAGAGTTCAAAATCCACTTCATCTTGCCAACGACATAGGAAGAGAATTCGATGAACAGGAAGAAGACACAGTTATGGCTAAGCCTGGGTCTTGTTGATAAATCAAAATACACTTTGCGTCCCGTAATTGACAACGTTCGCTAACGCAGAAGTAATTGTATGGGACAAATGGAAAACAATTTAACAAGAGATATCTTTCTTTAACTGATTCCTCTACATTGGTATGAACACACCACAAATATGATCTAATACCTAGTAAAATGTCTGTGATTTAAGACGTAATCCATAATATTTTGAGGAGGAAAAAAAATACTTGGAAAAGAGAGCATCGTGACAAGCAATGCACCAGATAATAGAAACAAAGGGAGTCACCGAGAGTGGCGCTTTAGGTAGTTAAACGCACAAATTCGCTGCTCCCGCTAATGGGATAAGGGCATGAAACGTGAACGCTGTTTGGGACAATTTACGGATTTATGTCCAATTACGGTGAGAATGCTTGCCATAGCAGGTAGGGGAGGGAATATTTTGTGGGGAAGGGCTTTAATGGGGAGAAACCAAGAAGATGGGAAGGACCTTGATGAAGACGAGAAGAAAGCCAAGAGACAATTAATGACGCGGGAAAGTAGGTTGAGGGGGATGAAACCAATCGATTTTTACAAGTTAACGTTGGAAGGAGTCAGGGAAAGTTTGAAGGGGATAAGACATAATTCACTTCATCTCTCCATCCAGTCTCTCTTTCTCTCCCACTTTCTACATCTTTTCTTTGTTATCTTTTCTTTTATTCCACATCATTTGACTTGTAACAACAGAAAGGTATGCCTTACGTCAAGTAAAAATATGATAAACGAGCGCATCCCAGCCTATAAGCATCCCTTAAATGAAGCTAATACTCTGGGGTAAAACGAAAGTCCTTGTTGGGTTTACTCTCCAAGAAATCACTTTCCCCCAAGCACTAACTGGATTATGATGTTTTGGGGGTATCCTAAGCTACTCTGGTCTCCAAGATAGGGCCCGTACGGAGAAAGCACCGATCCATCAAAGTTATGAATATTAGATAAAGATATGGCACTCACGTGTCGAGACTGCATCAATCATTATTTGAGCATCGGCACCATGCATGGAAGCAAATTAGGAGCAATGCAAGTAAGTTTGAACCAAATTACCTGGAACATACTTCGACTGAAGAAGGAGTAGAAACGATCGTCTTTTACCCCTTTCTAACTCCGATATGAGACACCTCCTCTTTCCTTCTTCTTTTTCTTTTTTTTTTCTTTTTTGAGTAGGCCTACCAGAGGTGGAATAAATTCGATATGGTAATCATTTTCTCGTGATTACCATGTATCAGAGGTGCTGAAAGATGCTGATGAAAATCTTGACGAAGGGCTGATAAAACTTGGTACTTTTTTGCAAAGACTAACAGGAGGTGACCCTCTCTACGTGTACTGCTAAATACTCGGATGATGATGTCCCACGAAGTATAGCTTAAACCTTTCTGTGGCAGGGACGGTGTGTATACAACGCTATGGGATTTTCTGTGCGAATTGATACCCAAAACACATAAAGGGTTAATTTCCGCACAAAGATAATGTACACAAAATTGTTTCTTTACCGTCTCCAGTGGTATTGCTGAGTGAAGAATGCACCAAATTTGGAGAGACTATTTTCATAATTATACTTCTTTTTTTCCCCTCGTCAGCACAGAGGGATCCCTTCGTGGACAATCAGTGGCCAAGAAAGGAAATCAACCCGAACATGATTTTAATTTTTAAGTGTATGGAAGGCTGCAATTACATTTTTCGATCAGTAGTCACATTGCAGACACAGTCGTTTTGCTCAAGACCGTTTAGAAGACAAAGCTGTGATAATAGGGAGGAATATTTGTGCTGCCGCGGCCCAATTAACACATGCACACAAACAGACAAACATAACCCATTGTCATTCATTGTTTGCTTAGACATTCTTTTCCACCTAGTTTCTGACATTATCTGTGACTTCTCAACCACTATAGTTACGAGGAACAAACTGAAGTGTAACCAGGGAAAAAAAACACCACACAGGATTAAATCAGCCTATGAGTTCCTTACAACAAGCGCATTATAAACTTATACTTCCATACATTTCAATACAGGATGGAATAGAAGAAACTATCTAAAATCCAAATGGCAAAGGCCTTCGAAAGGATATTATCAATCAATATATCAATAGCATGAGTTAGCAACATGGAACATGTTCTTGTAAGTGGAAATCAACACCAGTTCTTGGTTGACTTCAATGAATCGAGTCAAATCCAGTAAACAGGATAGAGGAATCTCAGCAAGTTAGGATATAAAGAAGTTATAGAATTGTATAGATTTCTGTAAATTGTCACAGAAACAGTACTGTGGAATGTCACTATACATACGGTAATCTGGTGACAAATTGATGTAATCACTACATAACATAATCTGTAGCTTTTATGCGGAATTGTCCGGCGCAGTATTTTGTTTACCTTATCTCTTTCTTCTTTTTTCTTCATGCAACAATGTTAGTCTGTCAGTTTTTATGTACAAATAGGATTCATATATTGAAATTCTGCATTTGCTTTACCATGAAGAAACAATGAATGAAATCAATTTAAATCAAATATTTATGAAAATCAAAGATCTCAAAGCCAAAGCAGGTTTAGTAATGTTGGTCAAATATATACTTTAGAAATCATTACCTTATACATATGTCTATCCTTTTTCACGCATAAACCTAAAATGAGGGGTAATGAATATACATGTAATGTCTTTTCATTTAAGCCACATAATACAGAGGCCCACTCTCACTTCTTGTAACACCCTCCTACAACAGAAAAATCAGAGAAGTAGATCAGTGAAAGTTTGAGAAAAAAAAAAATCAGACACACAAAAAAAGTAATGAATTGTAAGTTTTAAGAGTTGGACAACTTGGCAACTCTGTGTAATCTAGATGTTAAGCATCCCTCCATTCTGTTTTGTATGCAAAAATTGACAAATTTTAATATTCCCCAAAGAAAAATTCTCTTCAAATCTGTTCTTTGTATAAATTAAGGGCAATAAGATTTTGCTTGTTCCCCTCAGCAAGTAAGTTCTGCCTGTGCTGAAATATTTGACAAAACTGAAAATTAATGAAATTTTGTGTACAAAATATAAAATGGAGAGGTGATAAACATCTAGAGCATAGAAATTTGCCAATATGTCTTATCCTCTGAACTCTATACTTCATAATATTCTTCATGTGTCTGATTTTCCCCCCAGATTTTCACTGATTTCCTTTTCCATTTTTTTTTTAATATAAAGCTCTGAGAGATGTTTTAACTTCACTTTCTCATTTCTTCTCCATAATGGACACACATAAAAAGTACACACTCACTCCAATTCATAAGATATATAAATCATATATTTTTCTGTGGCATGACCAGTGACAAGCTTTCATTCAATGTAGCACTGCATAGTAAACCTTCACTTTACAAGTACAGCACACAACATATTTCCTCACTCTATCACCCACCCCCCCTGCTACACATAATGTACACACACACACACATGTCTGGATTTATAAATATTGAACAACAATTATTAAGTACAAAAAATACTTGTGAATCTCCTTGTTATTGTTTGTGATGATATGTCTTTCATGGGCATGAATCACTTACAACTAGAAAGCAATACAAATACATGTTTTGTGAAAACTAAAAAGTGAGTGTCTTTCACTGTCTCCCTGCAGTTTCTACATTAACTCTTTGAGTGCCGTGTTCTCATACCTGACTCAGCTGATGGCTTGCCATCTTCACATAGTTTGCTCAGGCTCACAATCTCAATCAAACTGATTGATAAATCACAATATGCTATTGTACAAATTAAAAGCATTCTAGCCATAGCTTATCATAAGATTTACATCACAGAAAATAGTGAAATTTTCTCTTCAACTTTGCTACCCTGCATTTCTGGCATAACCACTTTGATACAAAGTTACGTGGCTTTGAAAAATAGAAGAATGTTTTCCAACAATGCTCATGTGTAGTGGTCTCTGAATAATGTTGGACATAGGTGGTTCACACCATGGCACTCAGAGAGTTAATAGAGATGAGTAGATATAGACCACATGATAATCCTGGCATAAGGGAATCATTGATGCTATCAATCCTTTAGGAAGTGAACCTTGGATTTTCTATCTATTCTGTAAACAAATTTCACATACAATGAAGCTTTTTCTCAAGTTCTAGCGGATTCAAACTTTGAAAGGTCCTACACTCAAATCCTCACTAGAAACTGTTTCAATATGGTCATTCAAATCCATGCAGTTACAGGCAACTCAAACTGTGATGGCAAAGTCACACAGAAGTGTGCAAATATTCACAGCAAATGTATCTTTTTTTGTGTGTGACAAAGATTACAATCACATTAAATGAGTGCAGTACCAATACACATACCCACACAACGCATGTCAGAATAAGGTCACTGAAAAAATGACTGTTTAAGGGGCATTGTTAACTTCACTATTCCAAATCTTATTCCCTCCCTGCCATTTCTGTTTCACACCTGAATAACTTGAGCAATTAGTGCATCAATTTACTCAGCTATGCACAGATTACCTTGACAAATAGCCAAACAATACATGCATGGCCCGATTTAGCTGCAAATTCCGCACCACACAGGCATATAAAAATAGAATATACACTAATGCAATTGGTTTAGTTTTTGTTTTTTCTTTCAAAGAGTGAGAGAAAATATGTAAAACAAAACTTCACAGATAAATAATATACTCTCAATAGGCTCTGAGAGTTTGATATTAACAGGTGCAATATGAATATGAAAGGATGAAGACAGGTTTTCTAACACTACACTTTTCATAACAGTGCACTCCCGTTATAACGAACACGGTTATAAAGAAATTCCGGTTATAACGAAATAAAAATTCAGGCCGCAGCATTATCCACTCTATGTAATTTTATTGTTTATCTGTTCAGTTATCATGAAATTTCGATACAACGAGCAAAAACTGCCGGTCCCGAGGACTTCGTTATAACGGGAATCCACCGTATCATTTATCTCAGCATTCCACATACAATGGAGTCTGTCCTTGGTATGTTCACTTTGTTGCTAAACAAGAAGAGTGGAATAATACACTGTACCCTTGAATCTTCACAATTCACTGTCCTCACACACAAGTGCATCTGGGCCTGATCGTAAGAAGATGCCTATTTTAAGAGGAACAATGTACGCCTTGATCTCTGTAGCATGGTAACATGCAATGAATATTGCAAGAAAAGCGGAGAGGATTGCATACAAATTGTGCACAGGCTTCAAAATGACTCCACAGAATGAAAACGAGAGATCAGTTTTGACCATTTTACATACTTCAGACATCTTGCATGTGTGACCTTGATAGCTCTTTCTGGCTCTGTGATCGTTATCATCATTGATATCATCATGTTGGGATTTTAGTCATTAGAAGTTAAATCATTTACATTACATTGTGTGAGACAGGTGTCTTTGATAAAGAAGAAGGGATTCCTGCACATGTAGAATACAGTCTCACAACTGACTACACTGACATATACAGCATACCACACTGAACTATGTGCTCAAACCTCCCAGTCATTCCTTCAGGAGAATAAGAGGAATTTCAAACTGTAGGACAGAAGTCGTTTGAAATCACGTTTTTGACACTCATTACCAAACTTTTACCAGACATTAAAATGACTCTTCTTGCTGACCATTTACCTCAAATGACATTCCATGCATCAGTTGCCAATCAATCATACAACTCCTGGTACACTTAACTATAAGAGTACCAGTACATACTTTACTGCACTAACCAAAGCAGTGGAGAATGAAGGGTGAAGTTAAGCTACACCTCCTTGATTGTGCATTGGAGGTTAAATCGTTCAGACTACAATAGCTCTCATCTAGATTTGAGGAAAAACTTATTGGAAAAGACCTTAGGACAACAGTTGGCCAAAAATAATTTGAGAAATGTATTACAGAGAATTGCTATCTAAGTTTGGTTTCAGACTTGCAAACTTGCAAATATCTAACCAATCTGAAGGGACTCTCAGAGGGTTAGAGACCAGTCACTGATCACCTGCCAGTTTCAGCAAGACACCAGTTCTATACCAGAAGATGAAGACTGGACAGAATGTAAGCTGCACACATGCCTGGCTATGGATCTTATATAACCCTATGTTTGAGATCCATGTCATATCCTTCCACATAGTAGCTCAACAAAATATTCATCAAGTTTTTGTGTCTTCATAGTTATTATGAATCATTGAACATATTTTCAACAACAGTCCAAAAAAGTGACAGCCGAACAGTAACGGTATATTGTACAAGACTGAAAGGTGTACATAAAATGCCAATATGTAAGCAGTATTTTTTTCTTTCAAAGAGTATGATTCATAAGGTCAATGTTAAAAACTGATACTTCTGTGAGCCCTGGAAACTAAAAAGATGACAACCCACATTCAAAACATGACCTTTTCTATTGTATTTGACACATGGTTTCATTCTATGAATCTGCAAGAAATATTGAATTGATATAAAATTTTGATATCATTCTACCTATCCCATCACCTGATTGACAATGTAAAGAGTTGATTTCATAACTTCCCTGCACAGTTCTTTACTGCACTACAGAAGGGCAGACTTCACCACTGAGATGGATTGTCAGTTTCAATGCAGCATACAATATCTATTTGAGATGAGCTTATTACACAAAGTATGGGACGGATATAATGTTTGGAAGTTTCAAGATTGGAATGAATGGGATACATTAATACAAACAAATCCCTTCTGCCACATGCAAGTGTCATTAATGTGTTTGTCAAGAAGATTGGTTCTCTACCACCCCTTGAGGTATTATTAACCCTACAATCTTACACAAAAAGAACTGGCATGCGTAGAGTGGTTTTTACAGGGAGTGGAACAATTTCAAATATTTTCCTCCCACACCTCATTTTCTGATAAAAATATAGTTGATGTCGAAAGCTGCTACTGTCTCAAACAGGTCAATGGCTTGACTCCATGGCTTCCTTCTCTTCTTTTGGTAGCCTGTTATAAGATCTTTACATACCACAGCAGCACACTAGATGATCTAAGCTTCTGCTTCGGTTGATCACCTCTAAACTGCTGCATCCCTCGCGACTACCTTTCACCTCTTGTAGAGTTGCAGGGCAGTCTCTGATTTGGCTGACCTAGTGTTCAGTGTTTTCTGGCTGCGATGGCCATCTCCTCCAACCAGGGTGTGACTCTCTGTCGTCCGTTTCAAACTTGGTAGAGACCTTGGTTTCCTGTTTGACTGCTTCAGCCAGTTATTCTCCTCCTTCAGATTGTTCATCTCTCGTTTCATCTGCACAAACTCCCTGAAGCCAAGCTTCTCTGGTGTGGCAGGTCTGGTCCTCTCCACCTGCTCCTTGGCTGCCAGTGCTTCCCTCAGGGCATCGCACTCATCCTGCATCTGCTGAAGGAGGATCAGTAACTTGTCCTTTGTGGATGCCTCCTTCTTCACCTCTTCGTGCTTCTCCTGCAGGTCTCTCTTCAGATCGCTCACCACCTCCTCCATCTCCATCACCTGTCTCTGGTAGTCACCCAGCTCCTTACCCGCTGCCTCCAGCTGCTCCCTGAGCCTGGACTTGGCCGAGTTCCTGTCCTTGTTGCCTTGACTCATATGGTAGAGCTCATCCTCTAGCCTCCTAACCCTGAGATCCAACTCCTTGGCACTCTGCTTGGATTCTTGAAGTTCTAGAGACAGTGTATCCTTCTCCCTCTCCATGTCCTCCAGCTGCTCCTGGTGTCCAGCAGACATGGCTCTCTCCTGCTCCTCCATATGCTGGACTTGAAGGTCAAGTTGTTTGTTGGTCTCCTTCAACTCTAGCATCTCTTGGATAGTCAGATCAAGACGCTGGTTGACCACCTGCAGATTAAACATGAAGACAACACGTATCAAAGTATTTTATAACACTAAAGCATGTAATTCGGATTGATTGATGCATACACAATGGCTTTAATAAATAGCCGACAGTCCAGGGATACTGAAGAAGATGCACACAACCGGCAATTTTGCAGAGCAAAACATGGATTACTGTGTATGGAAACAGAGTTCACGGCATCAGCAATGGGGATGAGTCAGATAAACTCATATTCACCTTTGCCCAGCAAAGTTCTTCCCTTTATTTTATAGAATTCTTAATGATCAATGATCAACAAGAATTCATAATTTATAGGAAGATTCTTGGGCTAATGATATGATGTATGATGTTCATTTTTTTCTTTCAAATAAATCATGAATGCCATTTCCACTGTATTGATCTGCCTGTCTTTGTCATCATTCAAACAAATATTTCCTTCTAGATACTGGATGAATTATCCTTCCTGACTAGCGATGATGCACTGGCTTTCAAATAATCTTGCAACTTTTAAACCAGGTCTCATGACAAAAGTCGCATAAAGTACCGAGGAGCCGTCGCACAATCAAGATATCGATTAGTAACTGTCAGTTGAGAAAGGGGAGAAAAGGTAGCCCGGAGTATTGGCCATACTCACATCCACCTTGAGGTCATGCTTCTTGAGCGTCTCGAGCTGTTCCATCAGCGCTGCATTCTGCTTTTCATGTTGGGCTAGGAGTTGCTGCAGCTGTGAGGGGATTACAACACAAAAGACACTTCAGTGTGACTGGAAATATCGCTGAACTCTGCCTAAGCATAGCAGCAACGGTTATCACAGTCACAGCGGTCGAGAGTCCTTTTTATCTTGGCAGGCAAGCAAACATTAGTGTGTCTAACCCTCGGCTGACATGATCTTTGCTATCTCATCAGGACAGAAGAGAGATTCTTCACAGCTCTTCTTGCTACACTGCTGTTTTGGCTCTGCATGCTTACACCTCAACACATCAAGAAATATGAAGCTCAGACAAATCAAGCAAATTTGTAAAAAAAACAACAACAAAAACTCTCAAAGTTGTATCACCATTATATTTTCCATGATCTCAGTTTTGATCACACCTATCGTTACACTCATTCAATATTTTTCATTTTCTGAATAACAATAAA
Source organism: Diadema setosum (assembly GCF_964275005.1). Lineage (NCBI taxonomy): Eukaryota > Metazoa > Echinodermata > Echinoidea > Diadematoida > Diadematidae > Diadema > Diadema setosum. The sequence continues at coordinate 962,292 of NC_092693.1, read as the reverse complement.
TCTTCACTTACTTAGCACTATAGGCATCTATACAGCTGAGAATGTGCCTCCCTGGTAATGAGCCAGCATGCAGGAGGACAGTATTACCATCAGACAATATTTCAAGCTAGCGGTCTTGAAATCCATCGCTCCCCTGATGAACATTACCTCCTTCCATCAGCCATCTATCACCAGAAGTTAATTGCCCTTGCCCACAGATCTTGGTAACATTCTTTGCGCATGAATACATTGCATCCTATCTCCCTCCCCCCCCCCCCCCCCACAAAAAGGGGAGAAAAAAAGACAATTACAAAATATACTGGACATTGTACAACATGCATCGCCCGGAATTTCTGCTGCAAGCAACAATGTTGGATGGAGGGGATGTGAGACTTTACTCAACATGTACACACATGTATACTCATATACATTACACAAAAAAAACCTACATATCGTCGCTGGGGTGACAAAACCTCGTATCTCAAAATTGTCAAATGTTCAGTAGAGCGAAAAAACATGGCGGCCAAAGCACTATAGTGAATGGGAAACCCTTCTCTTTGACATGTCATGGTGGCTTCATTTTTGGAGTGAGACAGTTAGGATTTGGCCAAGACATCACTTGACCCATTATTTGACCATTAAGCTAAAAATGTTTTTTTTTTGACATTTTTGAGATACGAGGTCTTGTCACCCCAGCGACGATATGTACTGTATGCACACAGACAGACACATTCAAAACACACACACACACACACACACACAAGAAAATACACACATTTTCTACCTATCTGTCTCCCCCTCCCCCCCCCCCCCCCTTGACCACCCTCCCTCTCTCTCTTGGTTTACAAAAGTTCCTCTTCATTTGATTATGTGAAGATGAAACATTCTGACCAGCTAAAGTGCAATCTTTTTGATGATTTTAGCAACTTCATGGTGTGTCATACCATATAATACATCTTAACAGAGTACATTACATATTTCAGTTACCCTTTTTAAGCCCTATTTTCTTTCTCTCTTCAACTAACAATATAAGCTATATCAATAAGTGTGTTATATCATGGTGCTTTGTGACATATGACCAGACATCCACTCGCTGTCAACAAATTTTAGACTTTTAAAATTAAGATCAATTCTGCATTTTTTGCATCATTCTGTGTTACTCTCTCATTTACAATAAGTTATAATAATATTGTAAACAACAATAAAAAAGACAAATTATTTGTTATGTGGTATCAAATCATTACACTGTGTTTTCCTATATCTTATGATATTTGACAGCAAAAGATATCCTTTGAAATTATATGTGCACATATCATTAAAAGAATCTCTTTAACTCTTAGTTTTATAACTGAAATACCAGTTGCTATACTATTGTTCACTAAAAAGTAAAATATCTTTTACCGACTAGGTTTGTACCCAAAGTTTGAATAATGTAATGTTGTAGTTTTATCAGTAATTGTAGTGACATTAATATAATTTATTTTGCTTCACTAAACATGGTCTCTTTGGGAAAAGCTGCTTGCATTTTTATTGTTACATAAAGACTTGATCTGGAGGAAGAGAGGTGTGCTGTAACACCATGTGTATGTAATCCTTGAAAGGACTTTTTTTCAAGGAATGTGTACACATGGTGTTACTACAAACCACTCTTTCATGTTCACATCACTGTGCAAACTTTCAAACAACACATAAGACTTGATCCTGAACAGGATGAAAGCCAAGAGCAGCAGTTCAGCTCAAGAATCACAAAACCAACCATATCAGCTCAAAATCACGAAACTATCCAGTTCAGCTCAAAAATCATGAAACCAACCAGTTCTAATGTCCCCTATTCCCTCCTTAGTCTGTTCTGTCTTTCATGCACATGAACATTTGAACATAATGTGCAATACCCATAGAAAAGTCTCAAATTTATCATACGATCTCTATAATCATCTGCAAGCTGTGAAACCTTCTATTAATTCAACCAGGCAGGTCGTCTTACGTGTTTCTCTGAAGTCAGTTCCTTACTGATTAAAAGTAAATCATTGTAGCAGAAACTGAAACTGCACAAAAATTGCAGGTAATGTAAAAATTGCATTTAGAGAAAGAAAGACAGAGAGAGAGAGAGAGAGAGAGATAAAGAGGAAAAGTGTGGGGGCAAGAAGGCAGAGCCAGATCCTACAAAATAATTCCCAATCTTCATACCTGGAAATGAAGATTCAAAAGTATTTTTAAGTGAGTACTAAAGTAGGGTAAGGGAAAGTGTTTCCCCCAATTAGTGTCAAACTTGTCTTTTGAGTGCCTGGGCTTTTGAATGTTGGATTTGAACCCATATCACCTGTCTCAAAACTTATTGGACATACTTTACAATTGCAAAATTTGAAGCGGAAAGCGTGCAGATGTTAGGAGAAGTTTCAAAAGTAGACAAACTAGACTTGGTTATCATGAACAAGATCATATCAGTTGATGGATCAGGAAGAGGCAAGCAGAATACGAGTGAAAGATGAACAACACTGGAACTGAGCGGTGGTTTTGGTTTTCAGGCCATTCTTTTTGTTTTACAAAACAGCACCTGATTGCAATAAGGAAAACAATAAAAAGGGAGGAAAAAGTCTAAACTTTGACAGCTACCCACATCTAATGACGACAGGAAAACTTAAAAGTAGTTCATTTTATAAAACCTCACATTTCATGTCTTCTTGCTGGGATTCCTTTCAAATTCTCTTATCTGTTTTGCAAGGGTTTGTGCAAATCAGAGCCAGATGCACATTTATGCCTCATCAACTTAGCTTGTGATGCCCTGACATTAAACCACACTTGTCAAAGCCACGGGCAGTGGCAACTTGGGATAGGAAACCAAGAGTGCTCATTACGCTGGCTTCTGGTAGTATAATTCAAACAAGAGGTTGATTCCTGAGAATGGCTCAGAATCAAGAGGTGAAAAAAAATTGCAAGTTTTATAATTCAAGAGACACTAACTGTAGTATAAGATGGGGAAGATCATTTCATCAATGTAAAAAGTGACTCATTTCTTGATCCTTCTCCATTTGGGCACACAAACCATGTTTGCATTGCCTGTAGCATGAATGTACTAAATTGTCAAAAACTTTGCAATCTTTTCAACAAACATAGAAGTAAGGTCATGTAAATATCAGGAGGAGATAATGAAATATGTACAGAAAACTCATCATTGAAAAAAATCATAAGTCACATTCCACTAAAATTGGCAAAGTATGAAAAATTAATCATGTGAAAGTTTACAGTAGTATGATACAGGTCTTATCATGTATCTGTCATTCAGTCATACACACAGATGATTTGTCTATACAACAACACATTGATTGATGGGTAATGGTAGGCTGTAGTTTATGTGTAAACATTATTGTACAGGACAAACAGGCCTAAACATGGAGTATTAGACTCTCATATTGTATGTGAGACATCATGTCATTATTGTACACAGTACAAAATTCCTAATCCTAGGCTATTTCTCATATCACATCAGAAACAGATAATATACACAATAGGTTTCCTTGAGTAAGACTTCTGAGTCAATTTATCTTCATGTTTAATTTGTTTGCTATATCATATTCTACTTTAAAATCTTACTACTGTTGAAATGTTTCCCTTCTAGATTGCGCTACATGTTTGTTTGTATTCCCTTAATGGATACATTTAAGTCATCTAACAAGACACTAAGGTATAAAAGATGTAGACAGCTTCAGTCAGACAGCATAGACGAAAAAAAAAGATGGTGGCAACGTTTCAGATCTCTAAAAAACATGGACATTGTTTGACTCCAATGCTGCATTTATTTTGTCTCCAAAGCTTAAATCATCTCATTGCCAGCGAGGGGGACTGAATGTGTGCATTCACTGAATACAATGTCCTGATCTTTGCCACACAGCATATATCTGAATCACATTCCTCCTTTTTTTTTTTTCTGTCTTTCTTTCACCGCAGTACAGCAATTTACCGCACTCTAATCAACAGTTATAATAAATCACGGGCAAAATTGTCTGCTCCCTGGAATAATAAGCCAGGCGTCCTATTCATTCCCCCAACCCAAATCGAGGCCCTTTTGTCTAAGTTTTTGCAGATTCACCAAGTTGTTTTTCCCTCAGATGAAACAAGCTTAGGCAGTGTCCGAATCAGCATTGTTCTCTTTTTCCCACCACAATTAAGATTCATCCAAAGGAATGTCCCTGTTAATGCTCATTAAAAAGAAAGGAGCCAGGAGGAAGAATTAAATCTACTTTGCAATTTCTACTCCATAAAAAAAAAAAAAAGTTTGCCGCCTCTTTTCTGTAGTTTCAAGGACTGGATTGGAGTGAAGGGCCTCTGATGAAAGCGGCTCCTCAAACAATGAGTGAGATTACTGGAACCATAAAACATTGTCCACAGGGGCTTAGACCAGATTATTGGAGAGAGAAAACAAGACATGTATGAGGGATGTGAGAATCAGAGGGGCGGATCCTACCACGGCTAGCTCTGTCTACTTGGTCAGTAGGGCGGGGAGACCTGGAGGCTACAAACTTTTGAGGTCCCAGCGGGCATTAATGTGAATGCAATAATGTTCATTTCTCTTTTTCTATAAATATGCTAATAGATTGAGCCTATTTTCTGGAAGTTACCAAATGTCTTCCAAAGTGTTTTCAAATCACATTCCAAGGTTACAAAGTAAACATGTCATGCATGAAGTATAAATTGAAATTACTGCCCAAACCCTCTGGGGGATGGGGCTGGAGACAGTGAGTGGGTGGAATTAGACATTACCTTGATACCATATCCTTTGTTAAGCCTTCCATTGTTAAAAGGAGATTTTTTTCCTCCCTCCCTTGTTTTTAAGACTGCCAACTTTGCTCTCTATACATCTTGCCATATGATGAAACATCTCCAAACACTTCAATTACATTATGACTGTTTCCGGAAAGTAATAAAAATACTTGTTGCATGCTGTAATTACACGGTATACATGTAAACCCAGAAGGTATCTACATCATTCATCATGATTCAAATTTTGTGACAATGCAAAAAATGCGAATAAGCAAAATAGTCCTCTTCAAATAATATGCATTGATTTCAGAAGAGTAATTCAGGTAAGTATTTGCTAAACTGCTTAGTTTTCTATCATTTAATCGACAGCAAACAATCTTATTTACCCTTTAAAATCTGAGGTAATCAGACATGTATCATGTGCCAAGATCATACAAATTCCTTAGGATTTTTTGGCTCTCTTTCCTGCATCTCCACTGACTGTACTATAATTTGATACTTTGTACAAAAGTAATTAGACATTTTGGCACTGTTTCACATTTGTGTGACATTATGATCATTTTCTGTGGACTGGTGTGAAGTTGATTTTACACAGCACTAGAAAATAAATGTAGCACCACTGAAGAGATTACATTGTGCAGAATTATTTTCTTTCTTTCCCTCTCCTCCCCTATCTTCTCTTCTTCCACCTTCCTTGTTCTCAACACTGTTTGTATGTTTGTCTGTTTATCTGTCTGTCTGTCTACCCTTATCATCCTTCCCTTCAGCTCCACCCTTTCCTCATACCTAAAACATCCTCACATTTACACTGTATTGTCAGTTTGCTTCCAAATCAAGATTCTCAGCATATATATCTCAATGGCTATCAGGTTCTTTCCTTTGTGACACTCGACATAATCTCATTACTCAACATAATCTCAATATAACACAGAATAGCCATTGCACTTGTCGTTTTTTCTTTTTTGCATTTTTACATCTTTCCCTTTAAATCTTCCTGTCTTCCCACCCCACCCTGTCTCTCCCTGCAATCTGTGTGGTCTTATTGCAAGAGGTGAACCGGAGAGTGATGGAGAGGGGGGGCTTTGAGTCACCTGTTGCAGAAGGCAGTAATTGTAAATTACCCTCCACCTCGGGGTCAGTCTAATTAGACAGAGGTGCATTGTTTTCACCAACTCTCTGACCTCGTCAGGATTTCTGGTGAGAAAATAATGTTCTGCGACCTCACATTAATCCACAGCCTCTGGGGGAAAATTATTTGGGAGAATGGACTGCAGGAAGAAGAGAAGAATAAACATTTCTGCAGAAGTGGTTTAATTGCCGACAGTAGTTTAGCATCACTGCTTTAGAGAGGAGCAACGTATTGACATATTGTGGAGATACTTTCAGTGCCTTTATCTACTAACTTCTGGCCCAGAATAAAGGTTTCCAAACCACTTTCAGGGAGGTTTGGGCAGTTGTAAATGCAAAGCTGTTTTGAGAGTGGGGTTAGAAACACATTGCCTAATTAAAGTGTGATTGCAAACGCATTTGAGCAAAAAACGCATTTCTGTAGAGTTGATAAACATAAACTTGTTTTTACATGTTTATAACTCTTGAGTCTTACCTGCCCATGCCAACCACTGCCAACTACACATCTCTGCTCCTTGGGTCAAAATGCGCAATAGAGCTGCAGAGTGACACAGCCTCCCAATTGACTCATGACAGAGTTGATAAATGCAAAAACTCCAGAAATGCGCTCCGAAAGGCATTTGCAAATGCATTTTGATAGTGGGTATTGAAATACACTTCAAACATGGGAAAGTTGATAATGCAGCCTTTCTTTAACAAATCTTGGCTCTGTCACATTTGACTTTCCAGATCTATTTGTTATTGCCCTTGTATCAACTAATGTATACATGGGATGGATCTTTGCGCATGAATATCTAGGTAATACTGATTGATAAAAACTTACAGGGCTTGCTCACAGGCTCACAATTAATATGACTTGAAACATAAATAGCTTAGCAATACTTCTCACAAGAACATGACAAAACACACATACACACATCACTAAATACTCACATTTTTTTTTATTTTATTTATTTATTTTTTTATTTTTTGATCACTGGACTTCCAGTATTTCTGAAATTGATAAAAAAAGTCACTCCTATACATGACTACAGTGTAGCATGTTGAATAACAAGCTTCTTCCAGATCCAATTATATAAGTAGACTTGGCCCAAATTGATTTAAGATTTTTGAGGGTACTTTAAAATTTACTCACTGTTTCCTTCTCCTGCAGCCATTCTGTCTCAGCTTCCAGCTTAGCACTTATCAGTGCCATCATCTGTAAGAAGATAAAATTCAAGTTTTACAATTTTTGTTTGAACTTTTGTGATTAATTCTTACCATAAATTAGCATGGCAGTCATAAGATACAGTATATTGTAGAATGATTAAGCAGATGTACTTGTCATCATTTCTAGTTACTGGTAGTCTTAGTAATACTTTACTCTCTGGATAACCCTGATGTATCGCATATGAAGGTATTCTAAGTAGTTATACAGGCTGAACTTGTTACCTCAGCCATGGAATAATGTTTTTCCACTATATGTTTGTCTGCACGCAATGCCATATGAAAGGATACTTGAAACAAATTTAGATGAATTTCTTCGGAATAGGTCCACTGCCATAAAAGAATCAGGTGATTAGTTTTCTGTGGTAATCCAGATCATATTCAGATCCAGGATATTTGAAAGGACGCATGCACCACTATATGGCATTAGTGACCTTATGGCTTTAGCAGAGGATTGTGCTCTCTGAGTGCTTCTAGTTTATAGTGGAGATAATGAAGTTACAATAGTTTTCCTTTTTTTTTTCTTTTTGGACACGAGTCTTACTGTGGAGATCACAGGTAAACTGCTTGCATCAGGGCATATTATCAAAATTAGTTTGCTCAAACACAGTGCTTTGCCCAATGTACCATGAATACCACATGACACCATAAAATTCCTGCATAAAATATACTGTATGCATTTTAACATTCAAAACATGCATGTATTATATTTACTGCTATTAAAAACATGAACTCAAACTTAAGATAAGCAATTCAAATCACAATGTATCAAATATTAATGGCCTGCTCACAGGAACATAAAAATGAATCAGCAAGAACCTGTGCTTAATCATGAAAAAAAAAAACCCCCAACCAACCAAACAAACAAATAACCCTCATGCAAATTTCCACAGCTCACACTCCTACACAAACACTTGGATGTCACTTTCTCACTCTGGACTACAGATGGCAGCAGTCAACATCTGTGTCCAGACTCTCTTCATTACACTGGTAAGTTTCTCACTGCAATAAGGACTATAATGCTATGTGCAGAGTACACAAGTAGCCTGGGGAAAATCAGAGACTTTCTAGGACAGCAACACAGTGACATGTCAAGGGTGCAGGTTTTCCTTGCAAATCACAATGGGTATTCTGCAATAGTTCGTTATTGTAAGCTTTTGATGATATCTAATTCTGGGGATACATTTATCATAACAGCTAACAAATATTTTTGAACATTCAATGTAAATCTATATAAATATTTTGGATAGATTTGTTATATAGAGGCCTATGCATATGTTTACCAAGGGATCCACGTCTAAAAGCTGTGCTTTTTAGTAGATCACTCTTAGTGATTGCTTTATTTAGTTCTTTATGACATTATGTATTGTTTGTTTTATACATCCATATGCATACATTCATTACTATTCTTTATTGTCTATCCTTTACTTTTTGCTTGTATACTTTGTACTATGTATCACCATTTGTTCGATGGAAATAAAGAAATTGAATTGAATTTATATAAATCCACTGATACGATGGAAGGGTGGTATATGAGTTCACATTACACCAGTGAAAAAAACTAGTATTATTTTCATCTTTTACATGGGCTAGAAGAGGTGGGATAAGAGATTTTTCAAAAATGTTAGGTCTGGTGCGGTCAAACCTGTTTAAGTTTGGCAATAAAGACTGTAGGTTTCTAAATACTACTATATAAAATTCACTCCAGAGCATATTACATGCTCATGAACTTGTCCATAACAACTACTACATACCTATAAAGACCCCCTTTTCGGCCTGCTTTGTGTGGTCTCTATTATTTAACAAGTATCACTGTATCATAAGCTAACCACAACTCAGACTGTGAGAAGTGAGATGGCTGCTAAACAAACTTTTTAGCCTTTCATTCATTGTACATGATGCCTTTGACTAGTCCCTCAGGACAACCAGCCTGAAATCCTATTAATATTATACATACATGTTGCCTGCACGACACTGAAAGGGTTTAACCACACAATGATTCTGTACTGCAACAGCAAACATCAAATGGTTATTCCTTAATAAGAAAGCTTCGCATCATGAAATAAACTCACAAGACAGATTGATAAATGGTTTTCTGCAAAAAATATGTCACGTAGTGAAGAAGCTTTGAAAAAACAGACTTGACATGTTATTCATGCTAGATTTGTACTGTAATATATCACATCCATGTACAAGTATTAGGTAGGGTTTAATCAATTCCGAACAAGTACTGTACAAATTATTTGCAAAACATGAAAACAAAGTTGTTCTTCAGTTACTCTGGTAGATTGTAATAAATTCTAGAGAAGAGAGAAAGGGAAGAGTTGAAGAGGCATTTCTCAAGCTGTAATTCTATCAGCCCTTCAAATGTTTGGGACTAGGGAAGGAGTTTGAGAGTGATCACTGTCTCACAGCCTCTTGCCGGTCAGATCTTAAGCAATCCCCTCACAGCTTGGCTCCCATGCATACTTACACTCATCAGAGAGGGAGCCAGATATGAAAGGCCCTTGTGATCTCCAAATCAATAATTACTGGGAACCATGAATATGAATGGACGCTGCTCTCATCGATGAAATTCTGGCATTAAGTTGTGCAAATCATGCATGTGGACTGGTAACATAATACAGCCACTTGAGGGAGAGCTAAAACGTGTGCATAAGCCATGAAACTGTAAAAAGGTTAAAAACTGACTGTGACTCCACTCATTCCCCTTTCTCTTATATTTTTCTGCTTCTTCTTCTCCTTCTTTCCTCCTTTAGTACTCTACCTAGCTCATAAAATTCTCTCCATGGCTTTTCTAGGAGAGGTGTAGAGGGGTAGAGAGTAAGGATAATTATGCAGCGCAGTTAATTGACTCACAAATGATGTTGGTGCTAGAGTAAACACTCCATGATCGACCATTTGGCGCTAAGAGGAAGCGGGACGTGACCTGAGAGATTGATGAATAGGGGACAGGGGGATATTGCACAGAGAGTGGAATTATGTAATTGTGCCTGTAGATTTGACAGATATCATAGGAACGATGCTATGTGGGGTGTTAAGGATAATGTCAAACTGGCTTACATCACAAGCTTTCTCTACTACTGTGATATAAATGAACCTAGCATATCCGGTTATTTGGGAATCAAAGATAGCCCCATCCCCCCCCCCCCCCCCCAAAAAAAAAAAAAAGAAAAAAAAAAAGAAATGAAAATCCTAAAATGAAAACAAAAACAGGAGAAAACCAATCTAGATTTCAAGCATAACATTTTTCTTTCTCTCAGAAATGATTTTGTTCCCACATTATCTTGCTCATTGTAATACTGCCACTTTCTTTTCAGAAGCATTTGTTAGTGATACCTCAAATATATCTTTGATCATAGATTGATAATTCCTCTGCTCAATCTTCTGACGTGAAGAAAGTGCCAAATTTGACAATGCATTTTTGAAGGAAGGAAGAAACCATTTGCTTTCAGGGCCTTTGCAAAGGCAAGGTAGGCCTACTATCATAAAATACTTTGCACTCAGTTCATGGTCTCCATGTAACATTTGAAAACAAATGTATTAAAAAATGACGACATACCTTAAATGATCACAAAACAAATCAAAACATATGTGAGCAAAATCATAATCAGTTTTTTGATCTGAAATTTGAGAGGTGAGAAAACTCCTGGCCCACTTGCCACCCACACAGATTTAATCTAATGAAAACTGAGAGTGTTATGACAAGGGTGTCAGTAGCTGCCTGCAACCTTACCTCGTCTTTATGCTTCCTGCTCAGTCTCTCATTGTGACTGTCAATCTTCTTCTGGCTCTCCTCCTGCAACTTCTTCTTGAAAGCCGTGGCATCCCTCGCGATGCGGTGGAACTCCTCGCAGTTTGAAAGCTGTTTCTGTGTAGAGTTGGCAGAACAATCATAGCATAGCGTCACACTGTCATTCTTACGATACCTCATCCTTTAGTTACAAGCTCTTTCCTCAATACAAGGTAGCAGATAGTGAAACCAGACAATCATTTTAAAAACGTTAAAAGCCATCAAATATTAACTGCTTCTGTTCAGTCCCTTATGCCAATTCTTGCTGAATAACACACAAAACCGACTCTTTTCTGCTGTATTCTTCCTTACACAAAAGTGCTTTTCTAGACTGAGAACAAATCAAAACACCGAGGAGTTTTTAAACCTAGTCCTGGATGTTTTCTGGTACGTCAATGTGTGTGTATCACTACCACTCCACTGAGATCACTCCTGGCTAGCTGCCACTAATGTCTCTATGGACAAATATCATCCATCTTTTTGGATCCCCATTTGTTCCAATGTGGAGAGGGTTATTGCAGGTTTCACATCAAGCCAAATGAGAAAATCATAATTTCTACCTTGAGCTTGAACCCAGAACCTTATAGAAATATGTGACTGCCCGATGCAAAACCCACAAGAAGTAGGCCAAAATAAATTTTCAGTTTTCCACATACACTGTAGTTTGAAACAATAATCTCTAAGCTTTCAAATGATACATAACTTGCTCAGATTGGAAGAACCTCACCCTTTCAAAAAGTGGTTGAAATAAAAAGAGTTAGGGGTGCAGTTTCACAGAAAAGGGAGAAAAGAGGTTTCAAAGAGTAGGGTCACTCAGGCATGCTGTGTAGAAGCATTACAATGTATTGAAAATCACATTGAAAGCAGCACCTTTCCAAAAATATGATCCAGAAAACGGTTTAATATCTCAATTAGGGTTTTGATTTGAGCTGCCAAATTTTGACAGAAGGAAGAGAAAAGATCACTCTCCCAAGTAAGACAAACTTTTAAAAAATTGGGTCGGTCAACACAAATGAGAATCCCAAGATGCAACTTTTTGAGGGATTTGAGCTGGGTGGTCACATACGTTTAAAGGCTACAGCACTCCTAACCTTTACTAAAGCTTCAGAAACTGCACCCACAACACATGTGACCTAAAAACAAAACAAAACAAAACAAAACAAAACTGTGGGGCCAGAAGTGCAACAAAAGGAACAACCGTGTGGCTTTATAGACAAAATCAGACAAAAATGATTGAAAATATGCCCATTGTACATCTGAGGGTAATCATAAACAAACACTTATAAATGTCCTTTGGATATATTATTAAAAAAAAAACACACAACCCCCCCCCCAAAAAAAAAAACAAAACAAAACAACTAAGAATAAGGGGAAATATTAGCAGAGAAATTGATTAAAAACATTAGTGTTTACCACCTTTTTGTGTATATAAAAGACTCAAGGACAATTTGAAATAGGGACAGTCCCCAAGGACCCTACTTTCTCTTATAGATAATTCTTTGTGTTTAAAGGATGCGGCATAATGAAACATAAAAGCATGAAAGATTAAAGATCTTTTGACCCACTGAGAATGATTCTATTCTGGTCCCTAAATGATAGAAGTCTCCATTTCAAGGTTTTAGCAGCCACAATTCATTGTCTACTATAACAAAACCTTAAGCCTAGATGCCAAATACTTGTCGCTTTCCCAAAGTTTTATAAAGTTAGGTGAAAAAGACAGGAAAACATCTCTTTGTTTTCAAAGATACTCACAAGAATTTTGGATTTTTCTTGCTCATCCCGATGATATGGGCATACTGATTACTCTCATTACATTGTCTGATTATAAATGTGAAATTAGAACTTTATACACTCTTGCCTTATGACTAATATCAGAGGCGACTATAAGTTTTTTCAAAGTAAGGGGGCCGACTTTACGGGAAAAGGGATGTTAATTCATTTTCAGAATAGAGGGGGACATTTAGCTACCACTTGTCTCCCAACATTTGCTGACAAGCAAGCAAGCAAAAAAAAAAAAAAAAAAAAAAAAGAGGTCTTACAATTTTTGCTGCCACTTCCCTCCCAAAATTGGCTGGCAAGCAGAAAAGTGTGTGGGTGTGTGTGTGTGTGTGTGTGGGGGGGGGGGGGGGGTGGGCAAAAGTCAGACCATATATCTTCTGAACAAAAAAGTGAGGGGGTGGGGTAGACCCCCCACCCCATCACAGTATCCTTGGCTTGATCTGATCATGGACCTTCGTTGTAGGTCCATGATCTGATTTTTGCACATGAATTCAGCTTCAGACAAAAAAAAAAACAAAAAAACCTGTTTTCAAGATATTAAAGTACAAACACATACTGTAAACGCATTAATTTTCACAGATTTCATGCTTCTTATGAATTCTAAAATGTGCAAAAATATCTTCACAATATTCTGTACAAACTTTGAACCATTGAATTGTGCACTTCATCAGCTAAAAAAATACTAAGTACTAATCTGTATATATATATATATATATATATATATATATATATATATATATATATATGTGTGTGTGTGTGTGTGTGTGTGTGTGTGTGTGTGTGTGTACTCATTTGAGCATTTATATGTGTACATGCTGGCACTACATGCTTGAAAAAGCTTTCTGTGCAGGCCTTACATTTGAATGGATCGTTTGTGTATACCAGTATCAATTTTCAGCCATGGAAATATCAAATCAAATTCTTTGTTTTTTTAATTGGAGGAAAAAATATGAGTAAGCAATTGCTCAGCAGAATTTGAGAACTTTTTTTTTGGAGATTTTTGAGCTCTGCATGAAAATTTAACCACTCAGAAATGAAAATGTTTTGCAACCCATCACATGGTGGAGGTAGGATAAGATGAAAGAGAGAATAATCCAGTACATAATCTAGTTTGTTGTAGCCTTGACCAGTCTGATCAAGCTGCAGAAGAACTACTCCCTTTTTAACAGATGCACTTTTGCCATTCTTTGACAATCATATTTCCCATTAACCTGTTGAGGACGGGCTGATTGTGCTATAAAATGCATTTCCCATAGACACCTGCCTGAGAATACTCGGGTTCAGTTTTCAATGGATTAATAATCTAGATGATGAATACTCAATGCTACAAGAGCTTCAAGGTAGTCTTCAATTACTGGTGAAATACCCTCATTTGCCCACCAATGTGAAGACTTGTAAAACACAGAAAAAGGCTTAGAAAAATTAAGTCATAGTGCATGCAACCTACAGCGATTTTCTCTGGACTCTTGGATCCACAAACTCTACGATTCTTATTGCTCTTAGACGTATAGCAGAGCCCCACAAAGTTCTAGGTCTTTAAATGGTGTCTTGTCATGTTTTGAAATGTTAAATACAAATAATGCACAGGTGAGAGTGCGTTCGTGGATATGCAGTGCACTCAAGGATATTTACAATGGGGAAACATGTTGCACGACATTGTGAATACCCAAGAGTGGGCTGCATCTCCACCAACTTCACGACCATTAAACCTGTGCATTATTTGTTTATAGGGCCTAAAATGGGTCTTAAATTAACAGCATTTCTTATGTTCCTTAAAAACACCAATGCGCCTGCGCAAACACTCCTACTACACAAACTATTAGAAGTTGTTAATAGAAATTAGTGACTCAGAGTGTGCTACACACTTGTAACGACCGAGTGCGCACTGCTAAAGTATGCATTGTGATGTACTGAGCGTGCACATGCTTTTAGGTAATGTGCCATAGGAAATAACACACCGTGCTGTTACGCTTTTTCGTTGCATACTTTTTGCACTCCTGTGCATGTTAGTGAGATAACAAAGAGTGCTCATGTGACCCATTTCAGTGCTTCTGATTGACTACATTCTTGAACCCATTTTACAAAGATTCTCAGTGCATGTAATATTTGTAATGTTTGTGTAGTGGGTCAGTAAGGCAGTGATTTGGTTCAGTCAGCAGTGTGTCTGTCTCTCAATCAAAATGACCTGGGTTCGGTTCCCGAGTCGAAATACGCAATGTTGTGTGTATTAAATCATACTGTCCCCTCTTAAAGGCTCTCTAGAGTAAGACGTCATATACTGCATAGTCTGCTTAATATTACTCATACTAAGTGCCTATATATTGTAAAAAGTGGAAATTTTTGCGGTGTTGAAATTTTCGCGCATTTCGAGCAACCAGAAACTAGTGCAAAAATAAAAGCACACTAGTAGTACCTGCTTGCCGTATGTTCCAGTATCGGTAGTTGTCTGGATTTCATGAAATCAAAAGCACGCAAAACTCATCTTACCTGGCCAAGTGCAAAAAATTAGTCACACAAAAATATCCACTTTTACAGTAGGTTAGGGGAACCCTTAACTGCGACCAGCCCAAACGAGAACAGATACTGTGTGAAGGAGCGCCGCGGGATTAGTTAGGGGTAGGAGCCTATGTCTACAAACCCACCAACACTAAACAGTGAAGAAATATTCTCGAAGGCAATGGCATGCCAACAAACTCTTAAACAGTAGAATAGTCTAGATCATCTAGATTGTCTATTCACTGGCTAGCTTGTGCTTGTTATGGCCTGTTGGTTGGGTGGGTCCTACAACAACAAAGGACGTTTCTAGTTTCTGGAATAGGAGGGCGACACTAGAGACAAGTCTACCGTCACCTACACTAGTTTTAGAACATGATGACAATGATGTTATTGTTACACACACAGTTTAATCCTAGTGGGGATACACATGGAATTTTCTCCTACTTTTGTACTCCTTTTGAACATGTTTATGTACCTCAAGCTCCTGGATGCGGGATTTCAATTCACCGTTCTCACGATGTAGATCCTGCAGTAAACCCAGTGTCTGAATGTGTCGGTTGGTCAATCTACTTTCTTGCTCTGAGAAATCTTCCACAGGCAATCTTTTCCTGTAACAGTTGTCAGACATAATGCTTGTTTCTCAGAATGCTGAATTCCCGAGATATCCATAAGATCCGAATAAGAAGGAGTCTGATATTGTACGGTATTTCAGTAGTGTGCGGTGGTGCCTTGGTATCTCAGCAGACGGTTGACAACAGTATGCACAGCCGCCAGTCCCCGGGGCCAAGCGGGCTAGCGCAGCTCCATATGATCCGCTGGGTGGGTAGAACGTTAACGACGATACACGCATTTTCGTTGGTAGGCAGTTAGATTACGGAAGCTCGCTGCTAAATGTGGGATCAATCGTGAGATTCGTCACCAAAAGATGGCGCTAAAGCATTCTGACTCCGGAGCCCGTGTGGTTGTGATATAGTCCAGGAGGCGCCAGCGGGGGTCAGCCTAGCTGAAAAGGTTACCAATTTTTATGTTTATAGCAATTTAGTACATATGGCCCTAAGTATGGAAATGCACGTCTGGCTGGTCATCGGTGGTGGGTGTGGCCAGGAGGGCCAAAAAAAGGACCCCTCAAAATTAGGCTAGCCTAGCTGGAAAAGTAACCCCATGAAAACAACTGGAACTTGTTCGTTACACTTACAGGATAAATGAATGACCACTGCCAGACGTTTTAAGTGGTGGGGGGTAGCCGCCAGACACTCTTAAAGGCCCAACTACTAGTCGAAGAGATTTTTCTCCTCTCCACCGGGGAAAAGCTTTGTTACTAGCACTGTTAGATACTGCAGCATTTTGATGATGCATGTGTATTGCTGAGAATAAATCATCTACTAAGGTAGACTCCCGCTTTAAGTCATTGACTTTTTTCTTTTGTATGTTCTCATATGAGGAAAACTAGTGTAATATGGTTGTTGAAGATTATCACAGATGATAGATGTTTTTTCCACCCACAAGTGCTGCTACATAACAACATAACAATGTTATCTTTATCTAACTTTTCATTTATCTATAACCCTCCCCCCCTTTATTTCACAAAATGTTCATATACTTAGTACATTAGGCCTCCACAAAGTATGCAGCTGTTCAAGACATAAACTTACTGTAAACACACACACACACACACACACACACACACACACACACACACACACACATAAAATCAACATCCTTAATCAAACTGGTACAGATATACATGTATTTATCCTTACTCTATACAACTGCCTTACCATAAAAATTCCTTCTCTCACTACTCTCTCTCTCTCTGCCTACACCCTATCTCATTTGTCTTCCTCCAATATTTCTGTCTACCACCCTGTCCCCCTCTCCCTCTACCATTGCTTATCTCACCTGCTCTCCCTCTCATCCCCTAAATATAATCTTCTCTCATTTATAGCCTCAAATGCCAGAGACTCCTCTCATTCTTTCTCCTCCAGCTTCCCTTTTCTTTGACAGTCTATCATTCATTCAATCCAACAAATGCTATACTCTCAACATCACTCCATCCACTTTTCAATTCCCTCTTCAATTACCATAATCTTCTCTCCCTATCCAGATCCCCTTGCTGTCTCTCTCTCTCAATCTGTCAGTTTCTAATCATCAATCTCTAATCATTTGTTTCTTTGCTCCCCAGCTCACACTTTATTTGCTATGTTTTTTGTCTTGATCTATCAAAGCACATCTACTTGTGCACTATGTGTATCCTCCTCTCACTATAATCAATGAGACTATTTTTCAACTACTAAAGTACTAGTATTTCTGTGAAACCTTCCATCTTCCCCCTATACACCATGCCCCCCCCCAAAAAAAAAAGAAAAAAAAAAGAAAAAAAAAGAAAGAAAGAAGAAGAAATAAATGGATTTCCACATTGATAACTTTCAATATGATTAAACTGTTTGAATGCTATTTCAGGGTCTAAAAATATAACATCTTACCTATATTTTGCTGAAAATCCTGTTCAATTTGGTCAAGTGGTCACAGAGAAATGTCATGGGCCTGTTTCTTCCAAGTTCAGCACATGGATGCTCTGGGAACTGCATATTGTGTGACACACAATGAATGGACCGAACTTGGAGGGAAGGGATTCTTGACATGCTCTACAAAGATCCTCATTTCTCTTTGACCACTGAAGCAAATCGGATGGGGTTTTCTGTGAGATGTGGGTATTAAGTTATAGTTTCATACCGTGAAATTGTATTTGAATTGATTCACTATTTTCAAAGTTATCACTGCAGAGGATTCCGTTGCATTTTTTTTTTTTTTTCTGACATCCGGTATACTGTAAAAGTGGAAATTGTCATGCATTTCACGCAACCAGAAACTAGCGTGAAAATAAAAGCACGCTAATATTTTTGCTTGCCATACATTCCAGTAGGTGAGGTCTTGATTCTGCGGAATTAAAAACATGTGAAACTCATCTTGCCCAGCAGAAACAAAAAATATCTACTTTTACAGTAATGTACGCACAATTATGTTTTCCAATATTACTAATTCCTTCTGGGTACCTTTAGTTCTCCTGCACCATCTCTCACACCCTTTACTGCCCTCTATCTGATCCTATTACTTGAACAATTTCCTCACTAGGTCACTCTTCATCACCATCTTCCATCTATCAAAACTTCAAGGTACAGTGTATTTTCTACCATCCTCTATCACTCTCATCCTTGACTTATCTCCTCTACCCTCTTTCTCGCTCACTTTCTACATCTTTCCTGCTAGAAATGTCCAACATTGATACAGGAAGACAGTGTTTGATGATGAGAGTCTGCTTTGAAAGGTTAAAGAAATTAATGTTTCATTTGACAAACCTATTGTCTCATAACAGAATCACATCACATACAAAATGTATCGTGTGTGTCAAATTATCATGATTTTGTTACACACTTCCCTTCTACACACCATAAATTACTAATTGTACTCTTTTTTACAATGACATATTTGACTCAAATAAACACATGCATGTATTTTGTGAACTTTTGTTTTCATTTCAAATAGTTTTTAATATTTGTGATATCACACATCTGTACATTGGACAAGGTTGAATCACACCACATCCCATATGCACACAATCCAAAACAATGGTGTACATGGAAAATCCCCAGTATTTTGTCACTCACTGAAGATGTAACACACAAGTTAATGACGCCTGTCTGAAGCATTTCATGACTAACTTGACTACTTCTTTATATGTGCGCAAATCCAAAGGAAGCATATGGCTCATTGGTTGATGGAAATGCTCTAATGCACAATATCTGGCATTAATTTTGAAACAGAGCAGATACTGTACACCAGTATAATGGGGAGTCACTTGTAAATGTCTCACTTTGGTTTTTCATTCTATCAAGACTTGCTCTCTTTTTCATACCAAATCTATCATTCCAACTGATAAAATCATAGTGTTTTAACAGCACAGTTTTGTTAGTTTGTTTTTTTAACATACTATCAAAATGTTTAAACTGTATGCATACTTCAAAGAGAGAAGTTACACATAACAACCTGAGCTATTTAGTGGTTTGCCAAACCTAGCAACAACTTATGTCTGGAACTTACATTCCAATGAATTAACACAAAATTGTTGGCAAGATTTGTAGAGATGAAGTATGCACACATTGAAGTACCGTATGACACTCACACATTCTGGAAATCACAAAATTCAACAATACATTTGTAGCTTCAATCAGCACTCCATACATGCTTCTTGGTTATCATTTTATCATCTTGTCAATTTATGATGTACTTTTGAGCTTGGTGACTTATTTGCAGAAGGTTTATAAGTCCTAATCCCAAATATACCATGTAAAGATTCATACATGGTGAAAAACATCCTTTTAAACGAGCATTACAGGTACTGGAGAGTTTTCTGGTAATGTGGAGATGCTTGTAACTGATTTTCTGGTGATTCAAACCTTGAAATAAACCCCCATGGTATCAATTAGAGTATACTATATTTCTACTGCTAGAACTCGACTATGAAGATTCTAGGGTGAGAAGCTCATGATGCTGGTAGTGTATCCTTGGGAGGCAGTTTGCCCTCAGCTATCAGCTGCCTCTCTTCTTCCACCAGCTCATCCCACCTTGCCTTCTCAGCTGCAAGGCGCTTTTCACGGCGAGCAAAGTAGTAAGGGTAGCTTGCTTTCTCAGTTGGATGCCAGTTGTCCAGCACCTGTCATATTGACCAGACAGGGAGATTTTGATGAGAGAGAAGAAAAAAAAAAAAAGGTACTCACACTCAGAGGTTACCCTTATTCTCACATATCATCATCATCATCAACATCATAATCATATTCATCATCATCATCATCGCATAAATTTGTATTTGTATTCATATTCGTATTTGTATTCGTATTCATATTAATATTCATTTGAGCATGGTAAGTTAATTTTGGGACATGACAGTACATATAAGATTCCTCACACATCTTTGGACTTTGTAAAGAATGACTTGCCCTGTCAGAATTGAAGCAAAATGCAGTTAAAGGCATAATCTAAAGCAATTCTGATATTTTTCATAGACCCTTTTCCAACATCAAATTGCAAGCTTTTGCCATTGGATGCCTGCCCCCAAGGACTGCACAAGAAAGCCTTTCATTCTTTGCCCATCAAGACACTTACATACTACATAAAACTTTGCTCTAGCTGTACATTTTGAGCTGAAATACTTGGGAAGATGAAGAAGGATCTTGAAAGTAAGCAATTTTTTTTCAACTTTTTGTCCCTCACAAGGGCCAAACAGAGCAAGCACATAAACCCCACATCTTACATCAACCAGTCACAGCACTAACATACTAAACTAACTCCCTCCACAGGTTTCATAGAGTTGGAATAGTAGATTTTCAAGATTTTTTTTTTTTTCAGACTCCTTGATAAAACATGACTGGTAACCTTCATCATACAACAATTTGAGCAGACTTGGATATTTTCCACTTGCATTCGACACAACCTAAATCTAACACATGTTTATCAATTATGATCAACATTTACAAAAATAATAAATTTAATTTTCCACTGTTTCATTTTCTTTTGTCATAGAAATATATGCATCCTTACCCATTCAGGGGCTGGGATATTGCGTTCAAACCGTGTTCCTCCTTGTGAATCAATAACTGTGGGAAAAATGCACAAGAATAGATTTTAGTTAAAATGTTCTGATTACTTAATGTAAAAAAGTGAGTCAAAGCAATATTGTATGTCTGTAAGTAAAAGGTCACCACCACAAATGTATTGTTCATACCCTGGTATATTATTTTAGACTAATCAAGAGTAAAGCATGCGCAAAACTGCAATTTATATGTAATGTCATTACTGTATACAAAGAATCAACATGAAAACAATGTGATTACCATTACAGTTTGTATTTAGAAATGCTATACCCCTACAAACAAGTAATACTCTGCAAACTTCATGCAAAAATACAAGCTTGAACAGCACTGTTAGAACTGGAGGGAATAAAGAATGGAGGCACCATTATTTTGAGTAAATTTCTTGAACAGCAGTTGACTCGTGAAATTCACAAAACCTAAAACAGCATGAAATGTAGACTACCTTATACAGTAAATGTACAGTCAACCTTGCCTAAGTCAAATCTATTTTGACTGAAGAAATAGCTTCGACTTAGAGAAAATTCAACTTATGAGGGATTAATATCAGCAGAATATAAAAAGAAGACTTGAAAAGACCCTTAGACTTAGGTGATTATACAATTTGACTTAAAAGCAAGGCTGACTGTAGTTACAGTACCATTGGACACGGCAGATATGATGGGTTACATCAAATCTACTCACATATATAAGGCTGGGGGTGCTGCTTTTCCCAGAATTCTTCTTCTCCTGCCCTGAGGATCTCTGCTGCTTTCCTCATGTCTGTCTCATTCTTGTGTTCATCAAACCTGGCCCGCAGAACAGTTGCCTCATATCTAAAGCTGGGCCTGCGAACAGAATGGAGTCAATGTAAATCATACCAAGACATTTTGTAACACACTAAATATACATACTTTGATCTGTTTGGTAACTGCATTTGTTGGTTGACTCTCACTTTCATTATGTTGCCTCTTCTTGGTACACCAGATTAGGGCTCGCTGCTTGCTCTGGTCCCCCCCCCCCCCCCCCCACACACACACACACACAAAAACAAACACACACACACTGCTATTTCACTCTTTTCCCCTCTTTATCCCTCTGCTGCTCCTTGTTTGACGTTGCCTCCCTATTCAACCTTATCCTTCACAGGTTGCCCCCATGGTCCTTGGGATCATCACTGACCCTCCTCTGCCTTTTGTCTGTCCACCCTCCTACTTTAATCCCCCTCCTGTTGGGCTCCTTGCCCATAACCTCCGTTCCTTCCCCTTTGTCTTCTTTATTTTGTGTCCCTAGCCCTCCCGTGACTTTTCTTGTTGTGTGTAGTCCTTATAGGTGATTGCTTTCCCTGCCTGTTTATTGTTCAGCTACAACAAAATTTTGATATACCCCTAGGCCTAATGGAAGAAAACTGCTAGTCCCGAGGACTTCCTTATCAAATACTGGAGTTGCCTGTCTGTACTACGGTACAATAGACTACGGTACAAAAAAAGTAGACTGATGCTATTTACAGTGACTGGGCTGTGTATACAGTGTACATGTAGTTACAAAAAATTTATTTATTAGTGAAAAATTGAGCAAAGAAAAAATGTATTTGTGAGAACATCATGTTACAACTACATTCTGTAAAGAAAGAGAGAAATTTTAAGGTCTTTAAAGTGTGCATGGCCCCTAAACATCTGGGTTGTCATTACTTGGATGTGAATGACATAACCAAAACTATTGGAGAGGGGCACTTCGCAGAGTAATCACAAGCAAGCCTACCACAACAAATTTTTTATTCTTATTTCAAATTCTTGCTGCATCGCACCAGTCACAGTCAATCCCTGCAAAGGCAAAGCCTGGACGAAAATTGCAATTTCTTTGTTCCCATTCTTTCCAGAAATCTCTTTCTATACCACATGCCAGTGTTCCAGACCTACCAATTCTCACACCGTAGTGAGTCTGGCAACCCATTTCATGCTCACCCGCCAAGCAATCATTTTCTCATGCCTCCCAAACAGAAGAAAAAAAACAAACAAACAAAAAACAAAAAACAAACAAACAAACAAACAAACTGCAGAAGGTAGATCAACAACATTGGATGAGAAGCCCACTTATTATGCTGAACTGAGTAAAGTACTTTTTCCTTATTCTTTTTGTTGGCTAGAGTAGGCCTATTAAATATTTATAGGTACCCTACCTAGATCTATAAACCAACAAATAGCTGTATCTGACAGCTATTTTTCTTTCTGAATGAATAATCCAAAGGGGTCTCTAAAAATTCTGCCACTGCCACTAAGTATATACGTATATAACATACTTTATTTCCTTTGCAAATTATAAAAGCATGTGATAATATTCCTAGGATACTACCTGCCCACAGGCAGGTAAGTACAAGGAAAGAAATACAGTGGATCCAGTCCACCACACCACAATTGATAGTTACACAAATATATACATGTATATAAGTACATTTACACACAAACATGATACATGAACAGCTGTTTCAGGATGAAAAGAAAAAAAAAAACCCACTAAAATGAACTTATATCAGCATACATTTAACCCGAGAAACTCACACAAAAAAGTAGCTCTAATCATTCGTTCAATTATACGAATCTACCGAAATTCACTACCAATAAATTGCATTAAATCCACCCAACATAATCATAATTATTTCACATTCAATATTATAGAAAAAATGGAAAAATAGGCACTGAATTAGTTTGCCGCCCATTATAGTATGCCCTGTATTATTAGCGTGCATGATATACACACACTTCAATGTAGGATGCATTGTGCATCATTGCGTTTGAAAAACTTTTGATAATCTGCCACCTGAAATCCATTCGAAATCAAAAATATTCTCGCATTACAAATGGTTTTGTTAGCTGTTAACTATGGTAAAATACATTTGGATTACAATTGTGTTTTTATGGAGGAAAAAGGTGAATTACAAATGTCTTTTAAGAAAGATGAAAATCCGTCGTCCCAGCTGATCTCCAATCGCGGCACGCATTACATGTGATGTGAATGTCTGGCGACTTTCGGTAGTGGTGACTTAATGGTACAGTAATTGACGTTAGACCCCAATTTTGGACCTCAATGAAAATTTGCCTGCAGGCAAAATTGTACTAGGCCCCTATTGTAGACTAAGCGTACGCGAACTTGTAATTGACAATTTATAATTACAAAATGAAAAAGCTCAATGGGGGAGTGGCATCCCCTTCACACCACCTTTTAGTTGCTTCGCTAAATTACCAGTGATTTAGCGAAAATGAGCTGAGCTGATGATGTCACACTCACAACCACACTCACACTCTTTCTCACTCCCAGCCAGTTGAGAAACTTGGCATCTCTCTTGTATTCCTGAAGAAATCCTATTATGTACCCTGCTGATCTGGTACTGGTACTAAGTATTAAGTAGGCCTAACACGTTAAGTGGCCGGTGGGGGTGGTTGAGGCAGTGGTAGAGAAATTGTGAAAGGTTGCCTCAAATGGTCTCTTTGACTCTAACGTAACCAATCGCCAAACAGAAATTCTCGATGATTACGTACATACCAGCATCAGCCATGTCAGTAGTGACTCTTGATTTGCCTTGGGCATGCAGCGTGCATGCATATAAGCATTCGAACGAACACCACTTAGTTTTCCTACATAGAATTAGAAATAGTTTTAGCTAAGTAAGACTCTTCGCCACTGCACTGAATTAATGTAACGTTACATGCATTATAACCTGGTTTACTCACGTAGTTCTGTTAGAATGGGACCGTGCACAAAAACGGCGTAGGAAAGAAGCGGACAACTAAAAGGCGAAGGGTACCTAAAAATTACCAAGGATAACCTCTACAACATTCGTGCACACCAGATAAGTAAGTAGGAATAGAGGGTCTATTTCAAATTACCTATCAGGAATCCATGATTCCAGATGCCTCACAGATTTCTTGTACAATCTTAACACTCTTTGAGCGTGTGAAAGTACTTTCGTCGCCGACATGTTGAAAGCACTAATATCGATCATGAGCAGTAATCGATCAGATCAGAAACGCACGAATGAAGCAGGGAGGTGGGAAGAGATCCCACCTCCCTGCCTGAATGAAGTTAGGCCAAGATGAAGAGTACATGTATAGGAAAACATAAAACACAATCAAGATAAAGAATCAAAATTTTAGCAGAATTAAAATGCTATGATGAAAGAGGAGGAAAAAGAAAGAGGGTTAAAAGAGAAGGACAAGAAATAGAAGAAGAAGAAGAAGGAAAGAAAGAAAAAAACAGGAGAAAACAGGAGATCAGAAGAATGAGAAGAGAAGGTATATATTGTACACGTATCTCTCTTTTGAAAACTACTTGTACTGTTTGATTTTAAATTTTAGAGTTGCAAATACTGGTAATACCTTTGTGCTGTGTATTGTCTGTTTGTTTTGTTTTGCATGTTTGTTTCAGGTACAGTACAATGTATTTACATGTATTTCACATAGTGTAAGCAGAGATACTACTGAACCAGCTTTGTGTATTCTCTATATCTCCCTTTTGAGGGTGACACGACTCCTGTTAAAACGAAGTCCTAGACCGGGACCGGCACTTTTCTTTCAATGTATCAAAATAATTTGTTATACAATAGCCAAATTGTATAGTACATGTACGTGTATACATAAAGATATACAGATACAAATTTAGGGCATGATTTTTTACATTTTAGCGAGATTTTCATTTTAACCGCCATCTACTGGTTCATTATAACGGGAGCACATTGTATCACCACACCAAGTGTAACTACACAAGTTCCATTACCATCTCCATTTTCATCTACACAAGTTCCATTACAAGTTATGAGCAAGTTTTTTTTTCCTAGTGTTGACATTCACACATACATTGGGTGTATATCACATTGGCAAAAGGCACCAGTAAGCTTAAACTACACAATGTGTATGTCACGCAGTGGAAAATACGTTGTACATCATCAGCCTTATGCCAAAAGGGCCGTAAAGAACTTCCCCTGTTATGCCAAAAGGGCACTAATAGTGTACAAAGTCTATAGCGTCAAGGGCCTTTTGGTGTAACAGTGGAAGAGGTTTAAGGCCCTTTTGGCATAAGACCGACGACATGTACCTTTTTCATCCTATCACAATATTCTTTGAAATAGTGTTTAAGCAATTTCACAAGGAGAGTGAACATTTATCTTTGCTTTTACAATTCTCCCCATCCCCTTACACAGACACACTCACACATGCACACACTCACACAAATACTGGGGATATATGTCAATGATTTAGGGAAAGGGTGCTATTGATGTAGAAATATACATGTACTACATGTGCAAGTATCATTGTAAGGTTTGTTAGATCAGTTGAATGAAAAAGTGTCTTTTTTTTTTTTTCATTTGAGGTGAAAAACACTAGGCCTATTTTTTTTTTTTCATCCATGATGAAAAATCATTTCATTTTTCCAAGGCTACTCAACTGGAATGATGTTGAATACAAGACCAGCGTAAATGAAAAAGGCTTGATGTGTAATTATTTCACTGCACAGGTACAGTGTATAGAAAAGACAGTAATCTGGACTTTGTCAGTCATGTCTTTACTAAACAAAAAAGCCTGACAAATACACAACAGACTGCAGAAAAGAATGGCACAACTTTAGGAGATAAATTTGTTTGGTAACATACATGTATATCTATTTAATGTCAAATGTGACATTCATTTTTTTTTTTCCACTGGTGTATACATGTAGTAAATCTATACATACAATTACAAAGCGATACACATTAACTTTTTCTTCTCAGAGTCGGCAAACATCTGGAAGTAATCAGCCTTCCATGAAAATTGTAACAATTCTCAGAGGATCTAAATATTTGTTGATGGCAAGTTAGATCACATTGGTAAAAGTCACATTGTAAAACCAATGTGCATTTAGTTCAACAGTTTATTTTTACACAAACTAACCAAATTTGCTCTTTACTTCACATAAACTTTCACATATTATGTTTGATTGTGTCGCTCAGGATTATGTGTGCTAAATAGGCTACACAATAATATCAATGACACTTATTATTGTTAGTTTACAAAGTTTTGTATTTTGATTGGCACAGTGTACACGCATGCCAGGAATCAACTAGCAAAATGTGTTATTGGCATCTTATCTTGAAAGAGAAATGACGTTTGGGTAGATACATGTACAATTGTACATTTTGTTATGTGTGTTCCCCACCCCCCCCCCCCCCAAAAAAAATACACTTGGGCCCGAATTCTCAAAGCTGGAATAACTATTCCGCGGAATAGTTATTCCGGGGAATAAGTTATTCCACCTTTGAGAATAGATTCCGGTGATAAATCGCGTCATTTTACGTCACAAGGGCCTGATTTGCATAAGAGGCGTAATAAATTGGCGGAATAAGTGGTGTAATAAAGTTATTCCACCTTTGAGAATTCGGGCCTCGGGCTTTAACAAACACCTCATGATTTATGAAATACAGTTGTACAGGTATGACAAAGGAATTTCAAACTACAGCTGTACTGGTTAAGCAATTAAAAAAAAAAGTCCCTGTGTTGCATACTGTGCAATCTACAATAATGACATGGGTTACCATAGGAATGTCTAAAAAACACAATACTCAAAGTGACTTTAATTATTGTAGATTATGTCAAATTACTGCCATACTTGCATTGAGCATGTAATGCACTGAGAGCTTCCTTCGGAATACATACATGACCAATAACAAAAATGGTGTAGAGCGAAAACAACTTATATTGAATGTCAATGATGAGTAGGCAGAAGACAGGCAGAAGACATACATCATACACTGTATTGTTGAATACCCTGAATACATGGGTGATGCCCTACATACAGCTATGGCATCGTAACATGACATCTCAACGTCTCTAAGCAAATCACTTCACACACAAAGTGCAGGAAGACTGGGACAGAGCTAGAGTACATAACACATTATGTATCATTTGCATTCATTACATGTACATATCAAGCTTTTAAGACAAAGTCACCATTACAGAACTGGCTTTGCATATACACGTTTGATTACTATACAAATGTACATACAGATGTATGTATATTGTACAGCTGTAGAACAAAGTGCTGTAAAACCAGACATTTTTTGCGTGCATTCTAGTTTCGTAAATCTCGCAAGCCAAGATTCATGAAATTAAAAATGCATGCTAAAGTTCTTGTCTGGTTATCATATAAGGAGTGCCCAAGGCATTTCACAAAAAATTAACACCACAAAAAAGACTGTTGGCTCAAATTCGTGAAAAGTTCATGCTCCAAGAATTTCTTGCTTTACAGTAGTACATGTATATAATTCTGTAGTATAAAGCCTAAGGACAACACCACATACAAAGAATGTTATAAAAACAGTGCATAGTGGTCATTAGTTTTTCTTTACAAGTCACAGAGTTAAATTCACAAAGATCAATTTGAGCAGTGAAGAAAAGGCTTGCATAAGATGTGCCTAAGTTAGGTATACATCATGTATTGACTTGGAATGCAGTTGTACATGTATTGTTTTCAGAAATCAGACATAATTATTTGATTCAAATGACGTTGCTTGTATATTACAAAATGTATCACAACATAAGCATGATTTTCAATGAAACAAAATGTGTTTTATGCCACACAACACTCTCAAAAGATTTATCATAAGTACACATATAACAATTTGAGCATACTAAAATCAGTTTGACAAACAGAAAATAATAATTGACGAGGCACAGAATGAGCTGACAGATCTCTGAGTACAGGTACGCCATCAATTGAAAATATCTTTGCACGAAACATCTACATGCTCAATGTAGGTTAACCACCATATTTAACTCAAACATTGTAAAACAGCCTACAACGCATAAATACAACATGAAAATCACATAGCAGACACATACACTCTGTATTTAAAGTTATACCATTTTTGCCAAGTGTTGAAAATCTTCCACACAATGGTAAAGAGTTCCATATAAAGGCATACAGTTGACATTCATGTTTAAGCCATAGCAAGGTATCTATGCCTAAAGAGTGCATTGTTACTTTTGTTTCAATTACCTGGTATTCGAGATATGTATGACATTCTTTGCAGATATTACAAAAGAATATTGCCATACATTGTTGGATGAAAATATGAACACAACACATCATGTTCAACAGGACTGAAGAAAAAGCCCGAAAACTGCTGTGAAAGTGACATAATATAGCATGGTACATATCAAACTTTGATTGAGAATGCTGCTTGGACTTTTACTAGGATCAACATGGCGGGTGGGTGTCTGACTTATGCAAGGCCAAGTATGTAAAACAAGACTGATGACAGTTTATAACACAGTGCAGATGGTCCTGTCAGCTCAGCAATGAACTGAAAAACTTGTATTGTTGCTCAAGCTTCTAGACTGAGGAAGTACTTTGCACACCATTCCACAAGAGCACTTTCATCTGATGCCAGGGACGATTCGCTCCCACTGGGGAGATGAGTGCCCATCACCATGCTGTCTGTTTGTGAAGGGTGCTAGGAAAAGAAAAATCACAGATGTACAGGCTGAATATTCATCATTATCAGGTTATGTCAGTTGTACGTACAAAGTTGCCTCTAAGGACCCCATTTTGCCAAGGTTTGAACAAAGAAGCAAGGCACTTAAACAGCAATTACATTTCACTTTACTGAAACCATAATAACAACATAACAATACATACGTTTCTGATCATGTGCGACAGTAAGACACAACTGGAAAGCAGACTTTTAACTTTACGAAAAGTTTTGTGATAACACAATACAATGTAGGTTGGTCCTTGAAAGGATTGTTGAAGACACTAGAGAGAGAGTGGCAATCTTTCTCACCTCTGTGCTCTGACGGGAAGAAGGAAGAGAGAATACTGGTGATTCTCCCCTGTTGACTGGCTCATCACTGTCAACTGTTACTTCCTCCGATTCTTTGACTTCTTCCCTCTCAATTACCTCCTGCTCTACTGCTTGTTTCAGAAGAGCAGCATTATGTTTCCTTTGGCTTTCCAGATCTTTAAATGAACGACCATACATCAGTTTTGTTTTGATGCCTTTCTTCAGGGCATCCTCTCCTGATTCACTGGCACCATCATTTGCTCTGAGATGGGAACTGTCCTGCAGCAATCCTTGGTCTGAGGAATCCCTCTTCCTGGATTCACCACCAGAATCTGTTCTCTCCTGGCTGGAGTTTGTTGCAGTGATTGAAGTAAATTTCTCTGATGTGGCATGAGGAACATCATTGCTTCTTGGTGATCTATCCAGATTTTTACCCCTGGTTGAGACTTTGTTGAGATTGTTTGTTGCTTGTTTGTATTGTTCCTTCTTGCGTATCAGACTTAAATGCCTCTGACTTAGGTAAAGTTTAGGCTGCATTGCATTTCCTTCATTCCTTGGTGACACATTAACTTGCTCGTTTTCATTTTCTCCATTTTCACCGGACATTGAGGGTATACATTGGACACCAGCATCACTGACTACATCACTCTTGTCTTGAACTGCAGACTTCCCATGATGCGATGACTTTGAAAGGTTTTTCTTGAACTCTTTCCTACTCAGTTGTTTGATGTGCAGTTGACCCATGTATATTTTAGGAAGCATGCTGGGTTCACCACTTCCAACATCTTTGCTGGAGGATTTTGACTTCTTCACAAAATAATCATCAAGAAATTGTTTTCTTGGAGGTTTGCTCTGTACATCAATCTCTTTCTCCTCTGTAGCACTGGTTTGTACATTGTTTATCTGCACTGTGCTTGTTTTCTTTGATGATGGCTGCTGTGCTGCAAGTAGTGATTGTGAGAGACTTGATGGTGAAGATGATGTTCTGGACTGCAAAGAATAAGCAGACACAATAATAGGAGTATCTCCTCCTTGATCCCTACAAAGGATAAGTGAATCCTGTTCTGCTTCAATGTGATTCTTCTCAGAGACAGAAGATGGTGCCTGCCTGATTTGAGTGAACTCCTCCTCACCATCCACACCAGGGCTCCTTCCAACCTGAGGCTCTCCAATAGATGATGAAGGGCTGATGACTTGGATGCTTGCTGATGGTAAATCTTCCTGATCTGATTGTGAGCTGATAATGATGATCTCCTCCCGGTCTTGACTGATTAACCTTGTACAGGTACTACCTGGTGCTAATTGATTAGAAGGGTTGTTGAGATAGATGCTGGAATGCTGTATTGGTTGGCATGCATGTCTCAATTCATCTAGGGGTTGATGGTGACCTTGTTCAGCCTCCTGTGCAACAGACTGCTCCGATTCATGAGCCTTTGCTGAGCCACTACTGCTGAAGAGTTCTGGGGTCACGTCCAGATTAGTCTTGTTCTGAGACCCTGCATTTGCACTTGAGTGCCCCGATGA
The DNA here is from genome assembly GCF_964275005.1 of Diadema setosum. Classification (NCBI taxonomy): domain Eukaryota; kingdom Metazoa; phylum Echinodermata; class Echinoidea; order Diadematoida; family Diadematidae; genus Diadema; species Diadema setosum. The sequence continues at coordinate 931,193 of NC_092693.1, read as the reverse complement.
GCTCATGTGTACTTCTTCCTGACTAGAATCCATGATTTCTATGATTTCATGCTCAATCTCTTTCCTCTGGTTGGCTGGAATATTTTGGTTGGTGATGTCACCACATGCCACATCACTATTTGGGGTAGGTGCCCTAGCTTCCGACTGGACATCCCTGTTGACTTCAGCTGACATGAAACCTGATGGGCAACTTTCATCACTATCGTCTATCATTTCATGCACTTCATAATATGTTACTTCTGTGTTGTCATACATGCTGTAAGGAGTCACTGTTTCTTCTTCGATTGATGTGGGGTTACAGTTCCCTACAGAATGCATTCTTGCACGTTTTTCTACAGAACTCACATCTTGCGGGTCTTTGCTAGTCATATCCTCACCAGATCTCATCATCTCCTTCCTCTTTCTACAGGAAGTAGCTCCTGAACCTGCAACATTTGTGGGCTTTGTGCTGGTGGCATCCTTTGAGCTTGATGTACAACATTCTTCAATCTCATCATTTCTCCTTTCTGGTAATCTATCTTCAGTCTCTTTGCTTCTTGAGTTGATATTTGCAGCTGCTCCCTCAGGCTGGCACATCACGGGGGAAGTATGAACTTCTCCCTGAGAATCATTTGAGTGTCTGTGGTCTATATTTTCTGGGAGCTCAGCCTGAGCTTCTTGAGAAAGAATCATACCACTTTCATCATCAGTGGACTCAACAGCTAAGTGTCCCTCCGTATCCGAGGCATGTTCTTGCAGATCAACACCCGTCTGTCCTCTCACTCTAGTCCCTTCCTCTGGAGACTTCACAGGGGAAGAGATGTCCAAGTTCCTAGAGGGAGTGTCAGTCTTGGCTCCTTCCAGTACCAAATCTGGAGGATAATAGATTTGAGAATTCATTACAAATATGACAACACATTGTACAAAGTACATGTATAATGCAGACATTGAATTATACTCTTCAATTCAGTCAAACCTGTGGTGGTAAACTGAAGATATGATCTTCCACTAGCGAAGACCTATTGTCAAATTCATTAAATGACACTACTAATGATCTTTGAACTAGTGAAAAGCTAGAAATAGTCAAAATGTTCTTGATTACATCCCTCACAAATTTTTTGTTCACTGATTGGTCGAGAGCATTGAAAGTGACAAAACATATTTCCACTATGAAAATCCCCATCCGATCAGAGTCCAACTATTTCCCGAGGGAAATAGTAAAAAGATATCCTGCTGGCAATATCTGTGAAATGTACCACTAATACGTCGGAAGCGTGCCATCTTAGTGTATGAGACAATATAGCACACTTCTTGGCTCTGCACACCATGAGCACACAGTATGGTTTTTCAATTGTACACAGCGTCTTCACTTCATAGTCTTTTCAATCAGATTGAAAATTGATCCACATACAGTATCAAACATCAATGAAGTTGGCAGATTCGCAAGTTTTGCATGATAATGTAGAGCTTGTATAAATTGAATTTCCATTCTTTGAGAAGTAAAGAATGGTAGGTTGTAGAATTTGATACTTTTGATACTTTTGTCAATTTAGCAGTGCATTTTGAAGACCAGTGTCTTTTGAAGACAGACTTTCATGTCTTTTTTTTTTTCTGCTTCTTCATCTTCTTCTATTACTGTGATGTACTTGTATTTTCAATCTGTTTGCTTTGATGTACCTATTGTAAAGCGCCTTGAGCATTTAATCAAAGTGGAGAACGGCGCTATAGAAATTGTATGTATTATTATTATTATTATTAAGAAAGACAAACATGAAATTACACAATCTGCTTTCTCCATCCAGTGAATGGAAGTATAATACCTGTTTCGGGTCTTTCATCAATCGTGCAGTGAATCATGCTGTATGGGCTCTGTTGAATAAAGATATGTGGAAACCAAACATAGAAACAATGAGTTCAAGAAGGCAGTGGCTAATTACTTTTGTGTAACACAAATAATTTCTTTGGAAATGTGAAGTTCTGGTACTGTTCAAAATGTTACATGATATTTCTTTCTAAATCAATTTACATTACTAAATTAAGAAATGGATACATGAATCATTATTGCAGTAGCTAAAATAATCTGAAATGACATACAAATGAAAAACTTATTGTAAGCTTTATATAACTGGATATATTCTCAGTAATATTCTCCAAGCATCACGTGTTATAGTCCCATATATCTATTTCTCAGTGGGTTTGGGTTAACATAGTTATTTTGATACATGACATTATAAGACACATGCATGAGACACAATTTGTCTAAAGATGTGACTCAATATCTCCCCACTCACTGATTCTATCTCCATATCTGATTGTTCTGACTCATATTCCTCTACTTGCTTGGCTGGTGATTCTGACGCTGTGCCACTCTTTAACTGAGGTGAGGTGGCTCCCGCTGGGAAGCACTGCTGTTGTTCAGCAGGCTCAACGACTGATTGGTCATTCATCTCTGTGAGTGATGCTTCCTGCTCAGTCACATGACTGGAGGAAGAGTGAACTGGGCGATGGATGGGATGCTTCTCATTGCCATCTTTAAGGACTTCACCAGGAATATCTACCACTGTTGGCACCGATATACTTTCCTTCTCATTTTCTCCTTGCATTGTTGCTGCTGAAGGTGGATCCAGGGCTGTGGGAAACAGATCTGTATCCATATGAGATGGCTCTGGTACCATATGTGATGGATTTGGTCCTGTGCGTGGTAGACCCAATGTCATATTTGAAAGCCCCGGCAGAGTCTTTGGTGGTTCCGGTCCTGTGGGTGACGGCTCTTGCACCTCGCATAACTGTTCTTGTACCTCATGTATTCTCTCCTGTACCACACATGTGTGATCTGGAATCACATCTGGCACCGAGTGTGATGGACCTGGAACCTTGTGTGATGTCCCTGGTGCACTCTGAGTTGGCTTCAGTGATGTATGTGATAGATCTGGTGCTACTGCTGGAACCAAGTCTGCCCCTCTTTCTTTGTCATGTAGAGGATCTGGGAGATTATCATCAGAGGGGACAGCAGCCACATTGGTATCAGTTTCAGATGATTGATGATGACTGACTTTGCTGCTCGCAGCATCAGTATTCTCCTCTTCAAAGGTGTCAATCTGCAAAGGAGTCACTGCAGAAATAAGCAACAATGAAAGGTTGCACTGCCATTATCATGACAAGAATAGTATCATCATACATTCTACATATGTGTGTCTAAAACTACAACTTTGGTAACTTGACATACACAGCACTGACTACGTGATGGTATGATTATAATCTTTACCTTATCATGTATGCCCCAGTGCATCGACACTAGCACTAGTACATGCACACACTAGCACCACATTAGCACTCTACTACAGTCCAGAACCTCGAGTAGCATTCTGTTTCTGTGGGCGTGGCTTCATAATAGTATGCCCAGACAATGCAAATTTGGTCTCAAAAATTGCACAAGACTTAGGTCATGAATCCTCATGACGAGGTCTTCTCAAGTTGCAGAATTATTGCATGAAATGTAGAGGGGAGCAGATTCCGCCCCATCCTGGCCTGATTAGGGTTAATATGGTAGTTGTCTGTGCTTTCTACAGTTGTTCTTACAAATCGTGCCAGAATGTGACAAGAGAACACAAAGCGTATAATAGCATGAAATCAATGAAATTCTGATCAAGTTACATAAAACATATATCAATTCTAATTCACACTTTGCTATTACCAGTATTAAACCAACACATACACGGGTATTAACTTTCCTTCAGTGTTTGTACCACCTATGACACTTACACTCGAGAGTCTTGATATCACTGAAATTAAGAATGGCGTCATCATCCGTGCATCTCATTCCATGGTCTGCAGGCAAGGGCTTTGAACAATAAAAAAAAAGTCTCAAATCAAATGTCTAACTTATACAATATTACATGTTTCGCAAACAACTTATTATATGCTTTATTGCAAAGATACTGGACATTAATCAGTATGACTTCACCTCTTGTTCTAATTGTATTTAGTTTGTATTAACTTTGATTAACTTCTTTCATTTGATCACATATTGCTTTTAATAGTGCAACTGTATCAAGTCACAATATCTCAATTCAAAGAGTATGAACACGAGATATCTTAAAAAGAGGAATGATGAACCTTGCTCTAGTACTGATATGGGATCACTTGTAGAGCCTCTGTACCATGGAATGTCTGGTGTTTCATTCTATGGTCAATGGACCATCCCAACTTGCACCTCTTCTCTGTGACATAACAATTCGCTGTTTCTACAAAGTTTAACATGAATAGCATTTCTGGATGTATTTAGTCATGGTTTTAGGACACACACACACACACACACATACACAGGTACAGGCGTTACAAAGTCTAGCACTTTTATATGAAACACAGTAAACCTACCTGAATGTCTTCTGGATGGAGTACAATGAGCTCTGTGGTAGGCATTGCTCGCTGGATTCTTTCATACATAAGTCTAAGTTCATGTTCCTCCCCAGAACCTGTTTGAAAACTCGCTCCCGCCTGAAGCCGTACTGATGCTTGCTGTCTGTCTTGTGTAGCTTTTCTCCTCCCTCGCCTTGATTTCCTCATCGTCAGGATAGGTGACTGACGATGACCCGGTGTCTGAATGGAATGATAACATCTGGTTTGTTAATTATACATGTTTGCATTTTTGATAGTATCTACAATTCATGATTACAATGAGAAATGAATGTACTAAAGCAGATTCATGATCTAAGCTATCAAAATTGTTATAAATTGCTTGAAATGATGCAAGATGAACAGAATTGGCCATAAACTCCTTGTCATCAGAGAATTGTCATGATATGGATCCCAAGGAAGAAAGAGCTCATCTTTGAGTCTCACTTTTGATGTGTTACTCCCTCTTTCATCTCCATTCTCCTCAGCGTTGATGCTGTCATTGTTGCCATGGTAATCCTTCAGATTCTCCAGGCACCTGTTGACCTTGTTCACAACCTCCTCCTCAATCATCGACACTCTGGAGTCCAGCAATCGGTCAGCAGAAGAGCAGAGCTGCAAGGGAACCTGGAACACCCAGCTGGTCAGCTGGTGGACTTCTTTCCACGTCAGCTGCTGACCATCAGTCATATCCTGGTTTGGGGTCATCTGTTCCTCTCTCCCCTCTTGACCCTCTTCCAGGTTGCCATGATTTGACCCATCCTGTTGAGAGATCTATAGTACTAGTAATGACAAAATCAACTTAATCCATCTATTGTTACCATACAGTTAGCAGACGATCACAGGAGTGCTAAGAAAACTTAAGTACCTTGATCAGCAAAAATAGCTGCTGAAAGCTGCTTATCCAATAGTGACGAGCCAATGGAGTAAAATGGAGTCAAAAAGGGCTTGAGCTTTCGATCCTAGCAGAAACTTCATCAGCGGCAAAATGACAAACAGGCAGGGAAAGCATCACATACATATATATCACATTATATGTGATTGCTTTCCCTGCCTGTTTGTCATTCTGCTAGGATTGAAAGTTCAGGCCCCTTATGACTCCTAAGTACCTTGTTCATGTACACTAGCCTATGGTCAAGTGCTGTATTCAAGTTAACTACCTGGTACCCTTAATAGACGAGGTTCCGTGACGTCAAATGACGCTTTGGCTGAGGGGCAAAAGTAAATTTCATGCGTATTACGTGCATGGTTCAAGCGCGGTGTACGCTTAGCGTATACCCGCCTGCCTATCATGAGACGTGGTTATGTAAAGTCTCTTACGCGCTTGCCCACTCGTATGGGGGTCCCCTTACGCAATTTTTGCCCCTCAGCATGACTTGGTGACGTCATTGGAACCTCGTCTATAGAACTAAGTTTCCAGAAATTGAATTTGTATTATTCAGTGTGTGTGTAGAATAGAAAGTGCAGGGCTCCAGGAAAGTATTGTTTCCTACTTTGATTATATGCTCAAATACAATGGGATTTGGTCAGACAAAAAGAAACAGACAAAAAATAAGAGGTTGAAACACTTCGAATATTTAACTCCTATTATATCAACCTGCTTCTCTCAGTTGCTTCATCAAGTAGGTATCTACTGACTGTGAGGGTTTAGTAACAAAAGTAACAAAAGTAACAAACATGATTCTTCTCTTCACTGATATAAAGGTAACAAGATAAAGTCATAATGCCTCCAGTAACCTTGTAATATAATTTGACATTAACATCAACAATGCATGAACTGATTGAAAGAATCTCATAGTTTATGGTTCATCTGACATCACAGCATTATGGGTAAATCATGCATGGAATTTTCAACAAAAACATGTCATCATTGATCATACTACCACTTAACTTAAAGCATTGCTGTTGCATTGGTAGGCACATCAAATATAAAACCAGGAGAGACCTTCATATGCAACTCATGAAGTGTATGGTGCTTTGAGGTTGTATCAGCTACTTACCTCAGCCTGACCTTGAGTGGATTCAGGAGCAATATGATGGGATTCCGAAGATGATGATGATGACTGCAGGGCATCTCCATCTCCTGGGACTGGGGAAGTCTGGGGAGACTTTGTAACAGGCATAAGGGATGATGTCTGCCCTGATGTAGTGGTGGCTGCATCATCTGTTTGATATTGATGAGTTGAAGGCAGGGGTTGAGTTCAAACAAAACTGAGTATTTGCTGTGCAAAAGGGTATTTCGAAGACACACACACACACACACTATCATTTGTTGTTGTTGTTTTTCAATTACATTTATTTGATTCACACACACACACACACACACACACACACACACACACACGACCTGCTATTATCAAATTTAGTGCCAAGAGTATATCCATCTCCCCATGTTTACGAAAAAGAAATTGTTAAATGGGATTCACTCCTTGGCTCAACATTGATATGTGACCCGCTACAACAAAAGGATCCTAAAGTCGCTGACGGGTGAGCCGAGAAAATCGAGTTTGAAGTCAGATCACCAAATCTGTCAAACGTTCGGATTTCTGTTTTTGACATAATTTTGTAGTGCAATGTATCTTCTATCATCTGCCGAAATTTCGAAGCTAAATGATCAAAGGAAAGGCCTGAAATTAGCATTTTTTTCTAGGCCATGCTCGGCTCACCCGTGAGCGACTTTAGGATCCTTTTGTTGTAGCGGGTCACATTATATGTTCATTACCCCATTGCGGATGGACTGATTTTGGTATAACACGCATATTCCACCGACACCTGCCCGAGTATTCTCAGGACTCGTCTTCAACAAGTTAAGCTTTACCTCGAAGGAGCGTGGTTTCTCTCTGAGAAGTCTGGTTCTGGGTGGAATTCTTCTCGAGTTCCACTAACAGCTCACTGAGGCCAACAGTCAGGAATGAATCTGAGTTTGTCTGGGTGCTGGATGTGTTTTCAGTCCCTTCATCTATTGCATCTTTGAGGCTAGGAAAGACAGTGGAAGGCTCTTTACGAAATGATTTCATTGATGAATAAAATTATGAAAAGGAGGAAAATTCATAACAACAACAACAACAAAAGGATGGCATCATGTTTCTTAATACATACATTTTTATGTACACGTCTTATTGGAGGTGGTCTAAGATTAGAATTCTAATTCACCTGATGTAGATTCCTACTGAAGCTAAGTATACATGTATCTCTTTCTCACGACTATTTGCTTCCATTTTTGTCTTTTCTTTGGAGTGACGGCGTGGGGTAGGTTATTAGGGTATCAAGTCTTTATTTCTTTTTAATATGTCAACTATCTTATTCTTGGATCTTCTTATGGATTTAAATCTATTCATCAGTTGTAGTTATGGTCGAGTTCTTACGCTCACAGTAAAACAGGGTAAAACCTTAAGTTAGGGTATTTCCTTGATTTAGCATAATGCACAATTCATCCCTGAGTGTTTTACATCTCATATGCTTACCACCATAGTCTTTGAAGATTTTGTTTCACCCTTCCAGAAGAGATGGCTGGTGGCAGACTAGATATTTTACACACAGGATTGTCATTTCCATAAAAGCAAAAAGACTGGATGCAGATCACAAGGTTGCAGTCACTCTGAAAACCAAACAGGCAGATATCATATCATAATTTCCACATGAACAGGAGATCTGTTACAGAATGTTTTTATAACTTATTTATGGAGTCAAAAGGGGCCTGAGCTTTCGATCCTATCAGAATCTTCGTCAGAGGCAAAATGACAAACAGGCAGGGACAGCAATCACATAAGGACTACAATAACTTATTTAGATAGACTAGCATCAGTGATCACAGAGTTCTCTTGGATGGACTACAGTTACACAACTGCCTAACATATTTGGAAACATTCACACCTGGTGATATTGGAGAGGGTAACATGTTTTAATGAATGAAACTTTATTTCACAAGGTTTCTGTGGTTGCTACTTCCCAATCATGATAATCAAAATTGTGACACAACAGGAAATAAAAATAATAAAGTTTTAAGTAATGCACGAACCTAAACATCTGTTTGGAATACAAGCAAGAAGTCAAATGGCTGATTTACATAGGTGTACTTCATGGTTACATAATTAAAAGTCTTTTGGTATTGATATGCTGAAAGAACTACTGTGAAAGACTATTGAATTGTCCATATCTTTATTCCTGCACTTTTGGGAACATGTCTCATTCAATTCACTAGTGTAGATGTGTCTCCAGTATAAGTTTGGTAACAAGTCAATTGAGAGTGAAATATGTAGACTTGCACTGTTGCTAATTTATCATACAAGTAATACTGCCCTCTATGGAGTGTAGACATACCAATTGCTCTGATAAGCTTTGGACGACAGTGAATTCTTTCAGAATAACAATGAGGTGTGGTAGATGCTCAAACTCGTACCCACTCACAAACTCCTCCTCTCTGAAATCATGCAAAATCACAGAAACAAAGAAAAGATGTGACAAAAATGTCTAGAAGATGATTTATGGTGGAAATTATTCTCACACTTCTGAAATGGAAGGTCTGCAAAATTTTTAACCAGAGGCCAGCATGAACAAAACATCAACTTATCAATATGTAGATACTTACAGCTGTACTGCATAAAGACACAGAGTGCAAAGAAACAAACTATTTATTCATAACCAAAATATTCTCACCTGCAGTAATATCTACTTAGAAGAATCAAACACTATTTTGAACTCACTTATCATTTTTACTTACTTTGTATTTGCTGGTGGGATTTTTATACGGTACTTGCGTACACTGTATAACAAGTGGCCGACACAATCTTTAAGTGCATTTTCTTACGAAATCCATTTTGAATATAAGTCAGACTTTATGTATGAAAATATACATGTACACTTATATCACATTACCCTCAATTAAAAAATGAACATCATAAGAATAGGAGAAAGCTTAAAACATAATGATAGTTTCTATGGAGAGTACTTTAACACAATTAATCACAGATACAGCAGTTTAGCCTTACTTTTCAAACTGCTCCACAGCTGATCTAGTAAACACAGCATGAGCTCGGACGTAGCTGTCATGAAGCTCTCCAGCCCCAATTAGTTCTGTTCCCGACGACTCTGTATTTGTTGTCTGGAGACACAAAGAGTCAAAGTTCTACTAGAAAATGATTCTTCATTGTAATTCCTGAATTGTAATAAATGCAATGTAATACACAAGTATTCTTTGAGACATCAAAATGTGGTAAGAAATAATCATCCATGATTCACATACACAAGTGAAGCTCACTGTAATCTGCCCATTCTGAAAAACAAATCTATTTCTCTACACTCTCAAAATGGAAAGTGATCAAAAAGTTCACCAAGTGAAGTTTATTAATCTCTGAGACAACAAACTTCAGACCAAAATCTAACATAATTTACATCACCTCATACACACTTACATGCACTTTAATAAAAAAATCTATTCTGTTATAAACTACATTTGTACACTGAACACCATGAATGCCAGATGGTAGATCTGAGCACTACAGTGTATGTATACAAATCACCATGGTCATCATAATTATCTTCTGAACTTCATTCATGATTTTAACTGAGCATATTAAAGACATACTCACGTGCAGCAACAATATCTACGTTAGCAAGTGTTGCGGCCAACAATGAGGTCTGAATGGATTTCTTGGTTAAAAGTGGCTATACCTCAACAAATACAAACCCGCCTCACATAAGTGAGAAAAACACCCTTGTAGGGGTTTCTTCATGTATAAAAATAATCATTATCAAATGCAATGTAGTATGAGACATCTCACCATCTTTATGACTTTAATACTAAATAGACGACTTGAAAAAAAAATGAGGAAGGAAAAAATAAAGTGTATAAAAAGTAATGCAAGCAGCTCTAACCTCCTTGACATTGATGATCTGAGCCACTGCCCGCTCTGGCTTGACAAAGTTGCCTTTCAACCTTGGGTCAAAGTTCGCAAAAAGTTTTTCTATCCAAGGTTCTCTGAAATATCCCGTCATCAGAACGGATGATCCTGGTCTCGGCATGGTGGTCAAGGAGATTATGGCACTTCCAATGGTTCCATTGAGCTGTCATGTTCTTCACCAAGCATTTAGAGCTTACCGGTAGTTTATGTTGAAAAAAAAAGTACATTACAGGATAGAATGTAAAAACAACCTCATTGAAGTGGCATTATATTCATGCCATTTGAATTGAGATTTGTCTTGGCATCTATGATATGACAATGATAATAAGTGTAATGCATGCAGAATGGAACCAAGTAAATCTAACTGAAGCATCAATCTTGGGTAAAATCATATCTAAATTTCTATAAATCCACATCGCCACAGCCATTTCTCAAACATGGCAAAGCAAAGCAATGGTAGTTCAGCAAAGCTATAGCAATCCAAAATTGGGCCCTGCTCGGTCTAAACAGTTAGGGCCTTCTCTTCTGTGCAAATTAAATTAACAACACAAACATCTGCAACACTACCAAAAAGACGCACCTGTCCATGCATGGCAATGGTCCATCATAACAATTAACATACAGTGTAGTTTTTTTTTTTTTTTTTTTTTGGAGGCACATTGCATCGATTGGGTAATGGTTCTACTGCTAGTGCTACCACTACACTACCGTACCAGCAGCCCAAATGCGAAGCGTGCGCGTGTTCGGACACATTTCGCGTTCGGGCTGGTTACACTCATGTTTGACAAGTAGTCCTACCTCACAGTGGAATACCGTTCGTATACCAAACTCGGGCAGTGTGCATGGTGCAACCAAGGCGGTTCGAGAGGTGGAGTTACAACTGACTACATATTCAATCAGCTGTCAGTTTTCTATGGATGGACAAAAGAATTCCACAGGTGCATTTGTGCCTTTGATGTTTGATGCTTGAAGCCATCATCTTTCTGAGCAATCTGAAGATTCATTTTTAGCGCTAACATAGTATCGGGTATATGCTGCTCGTTTATATATCAAATGCAATGAAATTTCACCTTATGATAAAGCATATAAAACAAAAGTCAATTCCGTACGAAAATATGTGCAAAAGTGTAAATCTGAGCTGTATTTTGCAAGTGTTTGAAATTTCACCCTCATGGAAAGCCAGTTTTATCACTCTTCTTATTTCCGCCAAATGAAACTAATATGGTATCATCTTCATATGTCAGATTAGTGTACAGACATGTACAGTCGAGTAATTTTGATATCTATTTCAGCGATATTTAAAATTTCTATTCGCGCACCCCCGTGCCTTTACCATTGTCTACCGCCCATCGTTTGTAAGTAGGGATAGCGAAAAGTAATTACGATCACAAAGACATACCTTCCTTGGAAAGTGGCTGGTGTCTTGCACAGTGGCGATTATGCAATGAGACACAAGTCAATTGTCTTCGCATCTGAGCGGCAGATTCATTTGGACACATAGGCCTACATGTACTTCAAATATTTTTGAGTGGCGGCTTCGAGCATGGGATCAAAGCGAATAAGACTGTTGTGACTCCATTTCTCGAACCTCCTTGGTGCAACAGTGACTGGGCTGTGTATAGAATTACATGTAGTTAATGGTGGATGGATGGTGTGGTGCAGGGACTCCACATCACGCATCAAGAGAAAGAATTGTCACCACCCACACACTATTCAACGCCTGGGACTGTAATACCAGGCTCGTATCCAATCATATTCGCACAATTTAAATAATGTATGTTGTTAACTCGGAATGCAATGCTGACGATTATATACCTCAGAGCGGTTTTTGTTACTAATTTAGCAATTACTTTGGTTACCATAACGTCAAAGTATGGTTGCATACTCTCTTTATAAGTTAGAGTGCAGACACTGAACGGATCTCTCTTACCTTCGAATTTGGAGCTCCAGATCATTAACCTCTTAATAAGCTTGCTCTCTACACGAGTTTATCTAACGAATCTGTATCAGTCAATATGCCCTTTAGAAAATTATTTTTATATTTGTAATTCATAACAAATATTTTTGTTACATATAATTTTTGTTATATCTTTTTTTAAATATAATTTTTAAACATTTTTTACGCATAACATATTCAAAAAGTTTTGAAAATAAGACTAGTGCAGCACTATTCGGTTCCCCGGCTTCCCGCGATAACACAAGAACGTAAACAAGGCAAGCACGCGCACATGCATGGAACTCGAGGCGGCGGCGCGGCGGGCAGTGCATGTGAAAGGCCAAGGAAACCCTGAGGTTTTCAGTACAACCACCTACCCTGATACCCATGGTAGGCGCGCCTACTGCTAATCGGTTAGCGAGCGAACCCCCGGTAAAACTGGGAAGCTGTGCAGCCGACATACGACAGACATCCGGAATCACTCTCCGTCATTTAACTACCGTATTATAACTCTGCAGTGTCTCCACCGGCACCGCTACGTAACGCTAGAACATCTGGAACGATCATCTACAGTCTTCACCGCTCAAATCCGGCACGCATATAGCTGATGTGTGCCAACTTCTAAAATCTTAGCGAGATGTCGGCCATGCCACCAATCCACTCCTGTACACAGGTTAGGCCATAGTCATAACATAGAATCTACCTAAAGTATCCCCCTATAATTAATGTGGTAATCAAGAAACACGACATTGATGTCAGATTGGTTAACATGGTGGTAGTCAGGGGCGGATCCAGGAATTCCATAAAGGGGAGGTGCCTTTGCAAAATTAAAAGGGGGCGCGCACGCCCCCTCCCCATTTTTTCTTTTAATTTCCTTTGTTTTAACAAAAAAATAAAAATAAAGGGGGTGCCTGGTGCACCCCCCTCTGGATCAACCACTGGTAGTAGAAAATCCAAAGATAACAAGCAATTATTAGCTAGATTTCACGGGAACTGGCAGGGGCAGATCCAGAAATTGCGTAAAACTAAAGAGGGGCGTCTTTACAAAATTAAAGGGGGGGGGGTGCATGAGCCCCCCATTTTTTCAATTTTTTCAATTCAATTCAATTTCTTTTTATTTCTATTTGTTTTAACCAAAAGTAAGGGGGGGGGGCACCCGGTGCACCCCAGCCTGAATCCGGCACTGATCTTGTACTAGCAGTGGCGTATCTAGGGAAGACGGCGCCCGGGGCAAGCGCGAAAATTGCGCCCCTAATTTCTGAAAAAGTGTTCAACCCCAACCCCAACCCCATCCCGGTAGGGACTTTAAACAAAGTCCGCGTGATATGTTTTTTTCAAGCACTTAAAAGGCGTCTTTTTGAGGGTGATTTAAATGTAATGAATTTTGCTAAATTTTGGCGAGCGAGCGCAGCGAGCGAGCGGAAAATTTGTGCATTTCAGCTTACAAAACATGGAATTCTTGTCATTTTTTGTTTATCAAATCTTACAATTCTAATCAAGATAGTGACGGCCTTATAGATAACGATTTAAACCGACAAACTGAGGACCTAAAAAAATGCTCTAAATTAGTACGCGCGAGTCGGCCGAAATTTATATAATTCCGCGTCATCATCACGTTTTGTTCTTACCTTCTTTTTCATATAAATTTTGGCGAGCGAGCGCAGCGAGCGAGCCGAAAATTTGTGTATTTCAGCTTACAAAACATGAAATTCTTGTCATTTTTTTTTTTGCTTATTAAATCTTACAATTCTAATCAAGATATAGTGACGACCTTGTTATAGATGACGATTAATACCAACAAACTGAGGACTTGAAAAAATACTCTAAATTAGTACGAGCGAGTCAGCCGAAATTTGTATATTTCCGCGTCATCATCACGTTTTCTTCTTATCTTTTTTGATTTTTTGTGCCCCCCTTTCGTATGTTAGAAACCATTGGCGTCCTCTCTTGATTAAATTGCGACCGCTGCAGCGTGTTACATTTTTCCTGTTAAATATAAAATGACATGTGTGAACACAATAGATATTGTCATTGTGTCCGCGTCATCGTCACGTTTTGTTCTTATCTTCTTCTCTTATTTTTTTTTGGGGGGGGGAGGGATAAATTTTGGCGAGCGAGCGCAGCGAGCGAGCCGAAAATTTTGTATTTCAGCTTACAAAACATGGAACTCTTGTCATTTTTTGCTTATTAAATCTTACAATTCTAATCAAGATATAATGACTGCCTTATTATTATAGCGATTTATACCAACAAACTAAGGACTTGAAAAAATACTCTAAATCAGTACGAGCGAGTGAGCCGAAATTTTTATTTTTCCGCGTCATCATTACTTTTTGTTCTTATCTTGTTTGATTTGGGGGTTTTTTTGCGCCCCCCCCCCCCCACCCGTATGTTCGGAACCGTTGGCGCCTTCTTTTGATCCAATAATCTTGGCGATCGCTTCAGAACAAAAGAAATTGCAGCCGCTGCTCCGTGAAATATTTTGCCTGCTAATATGAAATGACATGTGTGAACACAACAGACATCGTCATTTTGTCCGCGTCATCATCACGTTTTGTTCTTGTCTTCTTTTTTTAATATAAATTTTGGCGAGGAAGCGCAGCGAGCGAGCCGAAAAATTTTGTATTTCAGCTTACAGAACGTGGAATTCTTGTGTGAACACAATAAACATTGTCATTTTGTTCGCGTCATCATCATGTTTTGTTTTTATCTTGTTTGATTTGGTTTTCTGCCTCCCCCCGACCATTCTCCATTCTCTCTCCTCCCCCCCCCCCCCCCCCTTTCCGGGTGAGTTTTTTTTTTTTCTTCTTCTTCTTCTTCTTCTTCTTTTCTTTTTTATTTTTTTCTTCTTCTTCGTTTTTTTCTTTTTTTTTCTTTTTTTTCTTTTTTTCTTCTTCTTCTTCGTTTTTTTTTTTTTCGTTTTTTGTGCCCCCAAGGAGTGGCGCCCGGGGCACGTGCCCCCCTTGCCCCCCCCCCCCCCCCCCTAGATACGCCACTGTGTACTAGTACCGGTAATTGTTGTATTCTGTTGATATTAATTGAAATTCTGTATTAGACACCTGTACATGTGTAGATGGATAGTAGTGGCAAGAGCAAGATGAAAATCATATCATCAAAGCTATTTTGACTTGCATACCATGTATGTCAGTTTTGTAGTTAGTCCATGATTTATTCATTCAGGACTCAACAAGACTTAGCATTTGCTGAGTCATTTTGTAAACAGTTATTCTGTTCCAATTTGATTTGAAACAAATCAGGTAAGCATGAAAGGTTTCAACAGTGTGAGTGCTGGTAAGTCAAAAAAAAAAAAAAAACAAAAACAAAACAAAACTCTGAATGTCCTTCCAGTAAATTCTACATAATGTACTTTAATTTGTTGAGACCTCTGATTCACATTTTCATTGCTGTCTGTGTACTTTGTACCACAAGTTGACAGACTTGAATGAAAAGCTGGTTTCTCGGCTCAAGAAGCTGAAGAAAAGAAACAACGCCTTGGAGCAAGAGCTTGCATCCATCAATGAGAGACTGAAGATTGAGAAACTCTTGAGGGAGCACTCCATTGTGCGGCATGTCGCTGTGCAGACAGAACCCTATCCCAGGGGGTCATGGAGGGTCATCAAACAGCCCCAGTCCCTACCTCAGGGGAAGTCTAAGGAAGCTGAGAACCAGAAGACAATAGATAGGTAACATTTACTTTGTTTCATTTAAACATAACATTTGGCAGAAAATACATGCCTTTAGTAGGCAAAAAATAACCATTCAATAGTAGTCCATGGCAAACTGCATGTAGCAAAATAAAATTAATCAAAATTTGCTGAACACTATGACTTGCAAACTAATTCATGACACATTGCTCTTACATGTTAATGATGTATCTTCTCAAATACCATTGTTGCACAGTGAGAAAAATTTGCATCCTTGAATAGTTTCTCCTGAAATAATGTGTGTACTTGATCATTTAAAGCAAACTAGGAATAAAAACAAATTTAAAAATATCGTTACCTAACACTGGTGAAGGAAATATTACAGAAAATGGGAATGAAAGGGATTTGTTTATCTTTCGTTTAATCAGCTTGTATACAGTACTTAAAATTTTGTTTTGTTTTGTTTTGTTTTGTTTTGTTTTGTTTTGTTTTTTTGCTCTAGCTTGCTGAAGAACCACAGAAGTTTGATGAAGAGATATGAACGAGAACTGAAAGCCAACACAAAGCACATAGAGGTCATCGCATCTCTGAATGTAAGTCTCTGTGAGCTGGTTTGTACATTTGTAACAATTGTGTACACAACCTTGAAGCTTGCAGACAACATTGCAAAGCAAAGAAGGAGAAATCTAAAGGCTTCTCTTCTGGAGCATAGCAATGAAAATAGAGAGCTAAGGGGAAAATGAAAGAGAAAATGTGAATAAAAGAAAAATGCATGTCTTTGAGTTGATGCTCCACCTGTTCACTTGGTCAATCTGACTTACCAGTTAGCTTCTCATGCTCTCCTTTGTTGCAGCTTCGGATCCAGGAGTTGGAGAAACAACTGTCTACTGCCCATGACCGAGTCCGCCTCCTGGAGTCACAGGTGCAAAGATACACCCCTCAGGGGTGGAGTACACCAAGAGACAAGCAGACCACACCCAGAGACAGGACCCGTGCCACCCCAAGACATTCCGGGAAAAGAATGCGAGGAAGGAATTCATACTCTCCTCATAACTACTCAGCTGGTGAGAAGAATGCAAGCATGTGGAATTGAAGGTTATGTGGACAATAGCTTACATCATTTTCCCTTGGCTTTGCCTGTGAAAAGTTATAGCTTCAAGAAGTCTTTTACAGTTATGAAGAATAGGGACTGTAGTTCGCTGATTATAAATGCCATATCTTCCACATGCAGGTTTGGTTGCAGAGATGGAAGCCCTCAAACTTGAGAGAGATAAACTGGCGAGAGACAAGCACAAGCTGAAAAAAGAACTTGGTGCACTGGACGAGGTAAGTTCAGCTTTTTGTTTGTTTTATGAGATACAGTTGTATATATGCAATGATCACTTTGTAGCTTATTTGGGGTAGGAATACGATTCATGTTTCTGGGTTTGGTCAATGTAAAGTTGGTGTAGGAGCAAAAATATGCCAAGAGATATAATGCCAGAACTATTCACA